>NW_021604688.1:8389977-8469111 GCF_004785775.1 Grammomys surdaster | reverse complement strand
GTGTGTGTGTGTGTGTGTGTGTGTGTGTGTGTGTGTGTGTGTGTGTGAATAGAGAGGAGTTCTGGCTTAGGAGGGATTGAATACTTCTAAGTCACTCCAGCAGTTTAGTTCCTATGTGGGGTTCAGATACATGGTGGGATCAGTTCTTTTGCAAACCTTAAGGCCCATATCTCTTTGCCAAATCCCATCTCATCCTAGGAATTCATCACATACCTGGGACCTTGCTCTCTGTTCCCTCTGTATACAAACCAGGAAAGGGAAGCCTGTAACCAAATTCTCGTCTTCTAAATAATGGTCTCTGACTCCATTGAGTGCAAGTGAGATGTGCTCTAAGGACTATGTTCTACTGAGTGTATTTCTGAGTCAATCGTTGTTCATTAGAAGCTTAGTCAGGCTGAGAGTGTGCAGAGGGCTGTCTCAAGACTTCAGCTCTATTTTTGCCTCTACAAATCACACAGCAGAGTCCCAAGGCTGCTTTTGTCCTAACCCAGCCTAACATTTTCTAGGACTGCAAACATAGCTCAATAATAAGATACTTATGAACCATACATCAGTCCCTGTGTTTCAGTTCCAAACACTGCCAAGTTACATTACATCCATGCTCTTTCACTGCTTACTGCTGGCACTGAAAGAAAAGCTTGCATTGCTCACTAAATCTCTTCAGAGAACTCTTGGATGAACATAAAGGGTATGATTAGAGGTCATAAGTCAGGAAAAGTAGGAGGTAAACTGTTTCTTCATTTGCACTATCTGGAAAATTGTAACCTAGCACAGTAGCCTCATTGAGGTTTGCTCACTTAGTGAAGAAGCTGAGTTAAAAAAAAAAACAAATCTTAGAAATCAGTATTAGGAGCTGTGTCCATCACTGTAATGGACTCAAAGAACAGACTTCCCTTTGTTTTTTTCTTTTTCTCCAAGAACACATTTCCCCATTTATACCTGGAAGATGTGGCTTCTAGGCTATGTCCTTTCCTTATATGAAATTAAACCTTGTGTTACTCATCATATATTTCCCCAGTATTATAGGCTCTTTTATCTCCACTGTTTAATCAAGCGTGGACATTTCCATAGGCTGAGGATAAGTAAGCAAGGCAGTGTGCCTTAGTTGTTCTTTTCCCCCAAACTCCAATCAACTTTGTGGGATGATCAACATCAACTACTGAGGGAAAAGTTGACATCATATATGAAATAGTATTTCTTTGTTAACTCTAAATAGGTGTGTTCATAAAGTGATAGGAATCAGTGTTGTGTCTCTTTCCTTTTTCAGTCAGCCACAGTCTTTTATTTCCATCATTACTCTTTCATGTGCATGTGAGGTCTTTATTACAGAAACACTCAGTCAAGCTCTTTGAACAGTAAAATCCACAGTGTCCATCACCCTTAATGAATTGTGTCCTGTTGCTTTTCCCATATTATAAGAGACATGAAGAATGCATATTATTAAGTGTTAGGAAAGACTGTGAAAAAAGGCACAGTGACTGAACATTTATAGATTGAGAAAATTTCTGAGATTCTCTACAGACATGTTATTTTGAAAGAATAATTTTACAATCATTTTCCCTTTCTATTACTTTACTGCTCTATTATTTAGATTCTGTGCCATGAAAATATTATTTAAACCTTACTTGGTTAATGTACTGATTTTTAAACATTATAATGTGCTATTTGACATTCCTGCTGGTCCCATTTCTTGCACTGAAAAATGCATTAATTCTCATATGAATATATATGTATATACATTTTTTTGCCAGTAAAGGAATAAAAAGATATATTCTGTGCACTCATTAGAGTGGTGGTTACAAGCAGGAGCTAGGAAGGGGGGAGAGAGAGAGAGAGCAAGAGAGAGAGAGAGAGAGAGAGAGAGAGAGAGAGAGAGAGAGAGAGAGAGAGAGAGGAGAAAGTGAAAAAGATTGAAACAGAAAATGAGAAGCATATAAAGCAAAGAGAATTGGAAATAAGAATTTCAGAATGTACAAAGAGATAGACAAGGAATGCTCAACTTAAAGGGAATAGATGGAAGAAGATCAGAGAACACTTATAACAGATAAAAAATTCAGCAAATAGTAGCCAGATTAATCATAAGAAAAAGGAGAGAAATAATTAATTGAGGCACCAACAGCACATCACAAATGCTAGCAGGAAAGGGGATTTCTGTTGCCGACCAGTCATTTTCATTGAGCAGCAAGCTCTGGTTTTCTATATAATCAGCCACTCTTTTCCCCCCAAATTCTGCCAAAAATATTATCTTCCAAGTATTATTCTTATTAATGTTCTCTTCATTTCTGCAGGAGGCATAAACATTACATATGAGTGTGTGAACATAAGCTGTGTGGTTAGTGAGGCAGGGGTGATAATTAGAACATGGTGTACTATGCAGTAAACAAAGCTATTATGAACGAGACTGTTCTTTATAGAGTATTTAAAAGGAGGATAGACGTAATGGACTTCCCTGGACTAGCTTAAAAGCTCAGCTGGTTTCTGCCCTGAGAAATCAAAGGACACTTGAGTTAATCAGATGGTGCACTGGAAATCTGATTAGATGCACACACAAACATTGCAGATATATACTTTATTCTGTATTAAATAGCTTTCTTTCCAGCATCCTTTTCTATCCACAACATCATGTTTTGAAGCTAAATCCCAACAATTTGTAATAAACTTTCATGATTTTGAAATTGCATTTTGAGCATGTCTTTAATGTTTATTAATAATTATGGTTTGGAGTTTTCAGCATAAACAGAAACATCCTGTAAAAAACAGCTACTTTGACCTTTGAACTTACTGAGTGTGTTTCTAACCATCGAAATCAAGACTATCTGTTTCAGACAACTCTTCTCCGTCACATATTTTTGATCCTCTTGAGAGAGCCATAACTAGAGCTAAAGAAATACATGAATACAAGGAAAAGGGAAGGGCAACCAAGGCTTAGTTCACACAGTAACAAAGGCTAAGCAGCTGAATGAGGCAACCTTCAAGTGGGAAATGAGATTTGTCAGTTGATGTCTATCAACCCCTTTATCCAGGATGCAGAGAATTCTCGTTTCAGGTCTAAGGATCTAGAAACTGAAGTTCCATTTGGTAAGCATACTAAAGTTCAAGTGTCAGAGATGCTGAGTACTACTGGCCTATGATGGCTGGTGTCTCTGGATCCTATGTCAGGGTGAAAATTTTCCTAGCCAAGCTGTTTGTGCTTTCTGGACCTTCAACAGTTGTTTGGAGTCCACTTACCTCAGATGAATGTATAGTGACTACCACATTGCTGTGACTAAAATTCCAGAAAGATATCATGTAAAGTCAAGGAAAGGTTTATTTTGGCTTACTTCTGTAGAGAAGCTCAGGGAAGTTTGACATAGAAGACAAATAGTGACCTTCCCTATGCTGAAACAGGAATATTCTTTTAGTGTTGTGAACATGGAAAAGACTCTAGGAATCAAAATAGGACAGGAAGCAGAGAGTACCACTGGATTAAAAAAAGGTGACACCTCTAAAGGACCACCCATAATGATCCACCTCAATCAATCAGACATCCCAAGCTCCTAAGGGCCACAGCTAGCTCAAACAATCATAACTGTTTGGGAACAAGATCTCAAAAGAGGAGTCTGTGACTAAGACTTCCAACCTTATCTGTAACTGAGGCCAGAGCTGCTTTATTCACTTGTCTTTTTCAAATGCCAGACACTCCTGGAAACGTTCTCACAGACAGAACCAAAAATTATATTTCACATACAGTTAGGTATTCATAGTCCAGTCAAGTCTATACTTGTCATCAACCATCACACTAAAGAGAGTCAATGGAATTACTATATCTTGGAACATTTCTTCAGAATTCTGTCATGTTTATGAAATGTTACATAATTAAATTCTTGTTCTTGTCCTCCAAACTTTAGTTATAACAATACATGTTTTACACTTTTAATTTTACAATCGAACTATATTCTTTCTTATTTATTTTCAGGTAGGAGATCTCTTAGTTATTATTAAATATGTTAATTTTTATTTATACAGAATAGTTAGAAAAATTCTCCTCTGAGAAAACAAGGTTATCTGAGAGTTTACTTAGGGTTCATTATTTCCAAACTCTGGTCCTAGTCAAGCACTGCTTAATCCTGTTGTCAGGTTGGTCACACTGATCTGGTGATTCCATAATGTATACAAGTGCACAAAAAGATCAGAATGAAAAATAACAAGATTATAATACCAATGCAACACATTATAAACATGTAGCAGGTTCTTTAGTAACACAGGCAGGAGTAGAGCAATGATAGCCTTATACAGAGTTTACACTGGAATTAGTGTGTGGAACTGGGAAGATAAAACTCAAGAGACCTCTTAGATCAAAGATTTAGTATCATTGTTCTCTGATGTCAATTTTTTAGATCTGCTCCATATTTTTTTAAAAATGTACATTTACTATGTCTCTATTTTGACTCATTTGTCCAGCATTCAACACTATTCTTTGACTAAGAAGAAAGGAAAACAGGTTTTTACTTCTGCATTGCTAATGACTGGCCAGGAGTGATGGAGATGGGCTTTTAAATAGCTCAGTCCTGAGAATGCAGGTGCAACTGTAACAAGTGACTGAACATTGAGGGATGTGTAGTGTTCAACACACTGCAGTGGTCTTTCAGCTTCTCTTCTTCAATTGTCCCCCGGTTCTCTATAAAGTGGCTACCTTGAACTATTGAAAACAATATATCAGACATCACAGGCATATTTTTCAGGTGCTGCAGGGGTCCCAATTCCTCACAAAACTCTATCCATCAGCTTCAGTTAGCTTGTAGGTGGCCTCTGACAACTACCAAGGTGCAATCCTCTTTTCTTCCCTTTGTCTAAGGATTACTGCTACTCCTCCAACACAGCTGGGGTTTGTTCTTTCTCTTTTCAGAGTGTCTCTTGTTTCACTTTCTTTTGCTGTCAGTTCAAATGTCTAAAGTTATCTGAGAGCATTCTCCTTTTCAGAAAGCATTGAATGAACTTCCTATCCCTTCTTCTCCCTCTATGCATTAGAGTCCTCTTACTTTTCTTATATCATGGATTACCCCTAAAAACACATCACTCATTAACCTACCCATTTGATGATCTTGCACTAAGAAAGGAAGCTCAAGATGTATTAGAATTTATATTTGTGCCCTGAAATTCCCCTCATATTCAAAATAGTTCTTGACATTTAAAAGCCTGTCAGTGAATATCAGAAATAATTGGATAAAAGAACAGGGAGTGAGATTTTGAGATAGTCACTAGACACTATTTGAAGTAAAACATGGGTTCAAATCCAATCGTTTTCCAAAACTTTACACTTTGCTCCATTAATCTTTCCTGCTCAGTGTAATAAGATTTTTTTAAAGATATACAAGACAACTTTGGACACTTTTATATTAAAAAAATTGATAGAAAAAATGTCTTCATTATGCTAATGTTGAATTTATTGCCCACAAGATTCTCCAAGCTTCATGGTTTATAATTCTGCAGACCGAAGAACCTTACCTCAGGGATTCTAAGAACTAAAGGAAGTTGAGTACAGCTTTTTCTATGTGATAAAATCTTAGATTCTTAAACTTTATCCTAAGTAACTAAATGATCAAAATACATTTTAAGTATTAAGTACAGTACTCTAAACTTAGGTAGAATTATTTTACCGATATGAGTCACCATTTTTCATATTCAAAGCAGGAGTTGGGATTTTCAATGCTCATCAGACTTATCCACAAATAGATATATTTAAGGACAGAGAAATATTTTTATCTTTTTTTAGCATTTTTCTCTTGGTTGATGAAATCTAAGATATATAAAATGTGTACTTGCTACTTCACTCCTCTTTCTTGAGTCCATTCCCATCTGCCAATACTATCTGAAGGACCCCTGAAATCTCCGTCGCACAGGATGGGAAACCACCAGGCAGGCACTGTCCACATCCCCAGAAGGTTATATGTGTAGGACAATGAGAAAGTGACATCACTGATGTGGGTGACCTTGATGAGGTCACCCTTCTCTCTGTTTTGTCTCTTGTCTCTGAAACTGCTGGCTATGTTATCCCCATGACTGTCCAGAGAACACTGAAGTAGAATTATTTCAGTAGTGAAAACAAATTGCAGTAAATCTGAGAAGATTTTCAACTGTTTCTCTCTTTTGAGCCTCCATGATTTTTTTTTCTATCAGCACCAGAGAAGGTCGGACGAGAAAGGCATGGTGATAAACTCACTTGTAAAATTGTTTTCACAAAGCATCTGTGAGCAGTAGCTTGATCAAAATGACAGACATCAATCAGAGTAATAACTTCAAATATGAGATTTTCAATTAGCAACTGAACATAAATAAATGTGTCTGGGAAATCAGCATAAGGAATTTTAGACACAGACAGCCCATACATAACAAGGGAGAAGAGGGCATTAGGGACAAGGTATATTCTTTACCAAATGCAAAACAGACTTCCACAATTCAGGGTAAGAAAACACCCAGAGAAATAAGCTTGATGCTAAACACACAAGAAAAACTTGTGTTTCTTAATATTATTCTGAACTGTGGCCCTTATTAGATGTTGAAAGCAAGCACTGACTTCTATTTTGTAAGGGTGGGATGGAATCAGTCTTTCAGTGCTGCTGAGCGTGGCTGCCCAAGTATCTCCCACCAAATTCAGAAGGACAGGTTAACCATCAAAATGGGGAGATTCTAAACTATAGAGAATACCCTGAAGGTGAAGGAAGAAGAATATTAAAAAGACTGGGGAATTTTGGGGAAATTTCCAGTTTGGCTTTGCAACAAACTGAACAAACTGAACTTTGTGCAAAGACTCAGAATAGAGAATAAACACTGACTCGTACAATCAAGAGAAAAAAGCAGCAACAGGCTTCATTTTCAAGCTCAAACAAGGACAGGGAAAGAAAACAATTCTTGCTAGTTGCATGCCTCACAGACTACATGAATATACTGTAATTATAACAGCAACAACAAAATAAGCCCCTCAAAAATGCTCTGCAGATTCTACCTTTCATCTGAAAGCCACAAAGGTCTTTTCAAACAATAACTCATTAGTTTTTACAATACCCTGGTGAAGAGAAGGGAATACATATGTTATTAATACTTTGCATTTCCATGTATTTTTCCTCTCAGGAGCTCAAAGTAGGGGTGGGTACAGATTATAAAATAGAAACCAGTTAAAATTTATAGGTGAATATTGAGAAAAGTTTTGCCACACTATGAATGTATACTTTTGGGAAAGCAAACACTTTTATTCATGGAAAAGATAAAAAGGGTAAGAGAAAACATAGGTGTCTAACAATTCTTTGATTCTTTTTCTGATATGCATCCCCAGTAGTTTTGTGTTCAGATATAGAGCAGGTATAACTGAGGACAGGAAGCTAAGGTCATTTCTGCTGTACCCCATCTTTGAATTTCTCTAGTTCATCTTAACTAGTAGCCCATTGTCTTAGACATGTTTCCACTGCTGCAATAATTATCATGACTGTCTTGTTATTGTTCTATTGTTGTGAGGAAACACCATGACCAAGGCAACTTATTAAAGCATTCATTAAATAGCTTGCTTATAGTTTCAAGGGGAGTAAATGACCTCCAGGGTAAGGGTCTTGATCACTGTGGCAAGTAAGCAAAACATGATGCTGGAGCAGTAGCTGATAGCTTACTTTTGAACTACAAGCAGGGAGCACAGAGAAAGAGGGTGAATGAGAGAGAAACACACACATATACAGAGAGAGAAAGAGAGAGAGAGAGAAAGAGAGAGAGAGAAAGAGAGAGAGAGAGAGAGAGAGAGAGAGAGAGAGAGAGAGAGAGAAGGAAAGAGAGGTACAGAAACATAAAATCAGGGAGAGAGAGGGAGACAGAGAGAGACAGAGATAGTGACAGAAAGAGAGACAGACAAACAGAGGGGAGAGAAATGGAGGGATACAAATAGGTAGACAGATACACACATGCACACACACACATACACACACACACACACACAGAGAGAGAGAGAGAGAGAGAGAGAGAGAGAGAGAGATCTATCCTGATATCTTTTTTGAAGCCTTAAATCTCATCATCAGTGTCACATCTCCTCCAAAATGACCATACCTCCTAATTCTTTCTAAATACTTCATTAACTTGGAACCAATTCATCAAATACATTAGCCTATGGTGGCCAGTTTTATTCAAACCACAATGTTCAAAACAAACTTGTTGAGGAAAGATTAATTTGCCTTGAATATTCTGACTCAAGATGTATTCAGTGAAACCAAAGCAGAAACTCAGTGTAGGAACATGGGAGGCAAGAACTAGAGCCATAGAGATATGCTGCTTGCCAGCTTATTCCTCATGTCTTGTTCAGTTTGTTTTCTTATATATTCAAAAGGGCATCTGAGCAGAGTTGCATCACACCCAGTAGGCAACATTCCCCTTATGTCAATCATTAGTCATGAAATTCCCAGCAGACTTGTGTATGGGGCAATTATTCAAATGTATTTTTTCAATTAAGATTCCCTAAACATACATATGCTTAAGTTGTCTGAAGTTGTCAAAATCAACCTATACAACCAACAGTGTCCTAAAGATCTAGCATTATTGGTATTTCTCTGACTGACCAGGCTCCTGGGGAGAATCTCACAGGTGATACATCAGAAAGGGGAACTGTATAGTTCAATCAGAACCACTGCAAACTTTCTGTTTTCCATATAATAGCCACACATTTAATAATAGTTGTGATTACCAGAAGCTAGCTTAAATAAGCCTGTCCAGATTGCTTCTTCATGGGTACATAAATATTTATGGTCATTTCACCATCTTTGACAAGAAGCAGATTAAGAGTCATTGAAAATATCTTACTGGAGCTGTGGGTACATGGAATGTTGAACCAGATTATCTGTAATAACTTCTGGAGAAATTTTAATATACATAATTACAGTCACACTACCCAATGGTGTTTTGTGAAACACCAACAGACAAAGAAAATCAGTGTTTTTCTAATCTAATATCAATGCACTAATATGGAAAAAGAACACAATAGAATTTACTAGAACATTTCATCATAAAAGAGCTCTTCTTGTGTTTCTATTCCTGACTTGAGATGTAAGGTCACTCTTTTATCCTCTAAAGATTTACAGTTCCTTTTTATACTATGTGTCATAAAAATTTTAAAACACGAAGGACTGGTTACTACTATAAAGATTTATTAAAAATAAAATTGTTTTGAGGGCTATAGTGTTAGAAATTCAATTGAAATGGTCTTTCCCACTCCTTAGCTTTTCCAGTCCTGTACTATGTGGGGTGAGCAGTCTCACCACCAGCAGCCTTCCTCACCTTATGTCTTTCTGCTTTCATTTCATAGACAGATTTCCTGGTACAATACCTAGGAGTGGTTTTATTTAAGATGCTTGCATAAGATATTTTCCATCTTGCAAATCGTATCTTCCTGTAAAATAACCTTGCTTTGCTAATCAATATTTCTATAATGTATGTATTGCTTAATGTATTTTTGCTGTATTTAAAATTTCTAATTGAGTAGTGTTTCAAGTAAAAAGAAATCATATAAAAATACCAATGAAGACTGAAGAGGTGACTTAGAAGCACATTTGCTTAGCATACAGGAAGCCCTGCCTTGTAATTGAAGCACGGCATGGACTGGGTGTGGTGGCAGACACTTTTAATCCCAGGAATCAGAAGATAGAGGCATGATGATCAGAAGTTAAGGTTCCTCATCAGCTACATTGTGATTTCTAGAACAAGGTGGCTTAAATGAATCAATGTCTAAATAAGTAAATAAATAAATAAATAAATAAATAACCAATATTTGCTTGAAATCTATTTTGCAATAACAAACTAATATTTTATACATTTAAGGTAGTGATTTGTGTGTGCTGTGTAAGAAGTTCTCAAAATATAATAAAGATACTTCTTTCTGTTTTCCACTGAAGTTTCTGTTTTACTTTTATTATATGTAGTTTTTAATATAAATTGATTTGTGTCTTTTTCCATGATCGATCTATATTTTCCCTGTGAACTGCTATTTTTCAAGCAATGTATTATCCATTTTCTATTATTGCTTTTTAATCCTTCTTTTTCTCACACTGAATTGTCACTGAATATATTGGATTTAATTTATTTTTTACATTTTGATAACATTTTCAGAATCACAGTAGTTTTTGAACATTGTCAAAAAAATGTTAAAAATACGCATTCTCTTCCCTAAGTCTTCCTATAGACTCATGAAACAAGTTCTTCAAATCCTGTACTTCTAATTCTCTTTGTGATTGTATTAGATTTATACACAATTTTACCTAAAATCAACACATATGACCACAGTATAAGATCCCAATTGAGTTACCTATATCCCTTGCTTCCTCCCCAAATTAGTTTGTAGCTTCCTCAAATTTCATTTTTATTTATCATATTTGTTAGGCATGCTCCTATACAACATTTCATAATTGATATCAAATATCTTCTCTTTCTATTTTTCAGCTTCATTGTTGCTAATGCCTGACTTGGGAAAAATGGTGGATTATTTAATGTAAATCTATACAGAGCTGTATTACTAATTACAATGGATGCCTTTACCACCTTCTTTAGGATAGAAATGGATGTTCTTAGATAAAGAATATGTAAAATCAAATAGAAATGCAATAATAAGGAAATGACTGCCAGTGTTTCTAAGCCCTGAGCATTTACTGTTGCTTATTCTCTTAAGTTGTTATTCATATAATCATCTCAAATTACCCATTCCCCTTAAAAGTAATTTGGTATAACACACATCACACACACACACACACACACACACACACACCATAGTGTGCTTCTTTGGAGTCAGATCATCTTGATGCTGAGATTTCATCTTACTTCTATGAGAAAGTCCAAGGCCAAGAAAACAACTGACAGTAAATGATGAAATGGATGCAGACAAGGGGAACAGGGGAACTCTCTTAATTCTAATTGGACAGCCGTCTTGGCCGTGTTCTGATAACTCCTACTCCATATGGTCTTGCCCTCTCTCCATCTTTTTGCTCTCCTCCTCATGGTCTCTTGCCTCCAATCTTGAGCCAGGGAACCAAAAACTCTACCAATCTCTCTTTTGCCCAGACACAGGCTGTAAGCATCTTTATTGAACATTCAATAAATGTGGAGAATCCTTATAAGGATTGAGGGGCAAGGTTACATAGCATTTCTTGGGTATAAATGAAGAGTCTCTTATCCCTGGCACCAAACAGACTGTGGGGCCAGTATTTAGCATTACAATGTATAGCAAAATGGCAAACCTCAACAGAAATGAGCAAGCACATATAGCTCTAAAAGAGGATAGTGGGACACAGATGTTATCAATGGAGAATGGAGGAATTTTAAAGGGAAACAGAACTAATACTGAAGAAGAGGGGGTTAAGAGACACAAATAACATTAATAGACTAAACCTTAGTACATAAGTGCATAAATTATGTATGTGTGCACATATAAGAATATAGATAGTGGTATTCCATTTTGTGAGGTAATGTTCCCTTCAAGAACCAGAAATATCCTACTAAAATCTTCAATACCAGGAATGGGAAACCGCTCTTCATTTATGTAGTTCCAAGAGAGTCTCAGATAATATAGGCTATTGCTATTACCTGTGGTTGCTCCCAGAAGTTGATGGTAGGACCACACTGATAAAGGCAACACCACTCTTGATACAGTTCTTAGAGGAAATGAGCTTGAACTGATTTAGAAGAGCCATTCTGAAGACTATTTCTCATCATATCTAAGGGTACTACAAAACCAGCTAAGGCAAAAAAGCAGCCAATAATCTTACCTACCAGGGAAGCTATGAAACAAAATAATGACAAGGCCTCCAGGATATCTCTAAGCTGACAATAGTGGCAATTTTATCTTGGAGACAATGATTATCTGTCTAATTTGAGTTTAGATCCATACAATAGGAGAGAATTCGTGTTGGCCAATGTAAACCTAGTTAACTATCCTGTGGTTTGAGGTCATCAACTCTAGAGGAGAACCTACTATTGGCAGTTTACTAAATAAGTATAATTCCAAACTACATACTAAGTAACTGACATATCCACAGATGTGTGTAACTTGTACCCTTCATCAAATAAGCCTTCCTTTGAAACAGATGGTATCTATTAGTACAATGCAGAAAAGACCTGAACATGGGTTGTCCACCCAAACATGAAAAATAATCAATATTATTCTGTACTTAAGGATCAGAAAACTTCAAGAAGTGAGGGGAAGAAACATGACAGGATTCAAAAAAGATTAAAAGAACAGAGTAATTGTTCCTAGAGTCTTCTTTATGAAGCTACATGCTTGGTTTCTCAACATGGACACTTGAACAAGGCCTAAATAATACCAATAATAATTTGCATCCCAAAATGAGTATGGGAAATACTAGAAGGCCCAAATGTAGAGCTACAATTAATTACTGGCTACTGTTGTGATGAGAATAATTTATTTTCATGTATGTGGCTGCTGATAGATGATCAAATCCAAAAGTTTTGCTGTAAACACGTGCTCGTATGAGTAACGCTACAGGAACTAAGCATAATGTATTTATATGTACATATCTAAGTATATATTTATAGGATGATAATAATTAAAGAGAGAAGGGTATGAATATTTCAGAAAGCAAGGAATCAGAGCAGAGTTCTATTCAAGAGTATTCAATCCCCTTGTAAGTGCTGCTAGTATATTCATATTGCTACCATTCAAATTTTTTCTAGTGGGTTCTAACTTTTGTCACAGAGCTCAGCATAATGTTTGTTTTGCCCCTGCTTTGTTTCTTCAGGCATCTTTTGATACATGATATTCTAAGCAACCTCTCTTTGGCCTCACCATCTGGACTCAGTACCATCTCCCTCATGCTTCCCTTGTATAAAGAATGATGATCCCCATCATCTTGGCTGACATTAATTCCCTGAAAATCTTTAGCAGAATGCCATGTCTCATCCTGACTACCTCTCCAATTTCTACTCCTGAGCTGAAGGCTTCAAATCTTCTTGGGGCAGACCAAGTGCTGACACCATGGCACTTGCTTCCCTAGGCTGTGCTTCTTCATTTTCTTTTCTTATATTGATTCTAAAGTACATTCCTTGAAGGTAGGAACCAAATGCTCTTAATCTCTACATCTGAAAAATAATCACCTGTACATAGTAGGAAGCCTTCACAAATATTTGCTAAATTTATAAATAAATGATTAACATTTTGAAATTCAATAAATGATTCACATTGAGTTTCTAGTTTAAAGATTGATGCTGTTAATAAATTAGATTTCCAGAAGACATATTTGAATATATTACATAATTATGTTGTTGAATTTGAGGTTATAGTACAGTTATAGTATTTTCACTTTCCCTCTACTCCTTTCAAGCCATCTCATAAACAACTCATATATCTCTTAAAATTCATGACCTTTATTTTCATTAATCATTATTATGCATATATATGCAAATGCATAAACTACATATTCCTAAATATAGCCTGTTCAATATATATAATGTAAATGTTATCTATTCTTTTGGTAGTGAATAACCAATTGGTATGCTATTCCCTGGAGTAGACCAATTCTACTCTCAGCGTTCCCTCACAGATCTTAGTGTAAAGCTGGGATCTCATGAGTTTATCATATAGTTTTGGAAGGTTTCTTGTTGTTTTCCCTATTGTGCTCATATTTGAGCAGTTGCACTTATGAGACTTTATGGGGGTAGTTTCTGCACTGCCTAGGAGAAACAATCTCAGAACAACCTCCCTAATCCATTGACTCTTAAAAACTTACTGCCCCTCCTCTGCAATGTTCACCGAATCTTAGATGTAAAAACATTTTGTAGGTGTATGCTTTGAGACTCTAGTGCACAGGTCTACATTTTGGTTGGTTGTGGTTTTCTGTAATGGTTTTATCTGTTGCAAATTTAAGTTTACCTTATAAGGGATAAAGACTACACTTATCTGCAAGTATAAAAACACATGTTTATAGATTGTTCTTAGGGATAATGCTGATTTAGTAAAGTAGTGGTCGCAGTTTCTCTACAAATGACTTCACTAGCACCAAGTATTTGGTTAGTTTCTAGTAGCTGGCATATTTTTTTCTCTTGCTAAGTCCATCTTAACTCCAATTAGAAAGCAGTTGGTTACTACCCTGGTATTTTTTCTAGTACTAAACATATAAGGTTATTATGCCACAGTGATCATTGATTTGGTTCATAGGCACCATTGCTGGGTAGTGCTCTCCCTCCTAAAAGAATTACATATTACTTTCTGATCCCACAAAATCTAGTCCACAAAGAAAGGCATTTCTAGTCAGTACCAGCTAAGGACCTCTGGGCCTTGTGTGTGAAGCACGAGGTGTTTTCCCTTACTTTCCACCTCTGCAGGGCAGTCATGAATAACAGCAATAAGATATATGTTTACAGAGTCTCATGGGTAACCTTAGCCAATAACTAAAACTAGGGCTTTCCATGTCTTCTATTGGGGCTTTGGTTAGCTTGTCTTTGGTTCTTGATGGTACCATTGTCAATACAGACGAGAAACATTCATTTAATCCAAAAATGTATTTTTATAAACAGAACTACGTGTATTACAGTTTTAACTATTGTTGATAGTGTAAATCATTATGATGTTTTATTTTAAGTTTAAAGGTTGAACTTAGAAACATCCCAGTGATTAAACCCTTGCTGACAAATAATGTTCTTAGGATACAAGATCATCTGGGCCTTCATGATGCTTATATATTAAATTGTCTTATAGAAAAACATGATTTTTTTTTGCATGCTGTGTGTGAGTATGTCTCTCTGTGTGTATGTGTGTGTGTGTGTGTGTGTGTGTGTGTGTGTATGTATGTGTCTGTGATGTCATTCATAGAAGTCAGGGGACAAATTTAAGGAGTGGGTCTTTCTTTACTCTTAGAATGTGAATTTTGGGGTTTTGGTGGCCATTATCTTTACCAGCTGAGACATCTAACCGGCCTGGCCTGTGGAAAGTCATTGTGATCCTTAATGTCTGGCATGATTTTTTTAAACATTGATAGTGTCAGATTCTTCTTCATTTTCTGTATCCTCGCAGTGAGTGCCTAATTGTACTCACACATTGCTACCGCTGTCTTCCTTGCCATTGCTGCCTGCCCCCCATCTCTGTTACAGGAACCTTCTTGCCTCTACTCTGAGTGAGCCACCCGTGGCCCTTCAGCACACGTGTGCAGTTCCTATTAATTTCAGAAATCGGTTACCTCCAAAGCAATAAGAGTGAATTTAATTTAAAAAGTGCAATCATGTTCTGCCTTGTGCAGAGTCAGACTCAGAATTATTTGTGACTGTGATTTAGCACTATTTGTAGGGGGGTAACATCTCCCTGTTTAATACTAATAGTCTTCCCAGGAAGTTTCATTAGAGTGAACTGCAATTTTTATTGCTTAAGATTTACCAAACTCCGATCTAGAGTCTCAGTGCCACTTTTTCTAGCCTCCCTATTGCAGGCGACATTCTGAATTCTAACAATGGCCCCGGTGCACTCAGAGCACTGCCCAGGTTTGACTTGCCAAACCTCACCCACCAGAGACTTCATGCTTCTTCCCTCCACATGAGCTCTCTTCTCCTGAAATTCTCTGTTCAACACTCCTGACAACAACCTGTCTGCAGATGTACCAACAGCTGTTGCTGCTAAAGAATGGGCTTGGTTCTCTCGTGGGGTTGAGGATTCCTGGCACAGCTTCGTCTCCTGTCTCTCAGGTTTTAAAGCAATTTTCAGCACACCTGCTTGCTTGAACTTTACTGACAAGCCCTCTTCAGAGTTCACTGAAGAAAAAAATATCCGTTTCCTAGATTCTTCCCTGTAATTCTAAATTTCACCTTAAATCTCCCCATAAAATATTTACCCCTGTGGTTATAGAGACAATCTATCTGGAGACAGTCTTGCTTCTAGGGCAGGTGCACATCATCCCTCATATTGCAGCAGATGAAAAAGGGAAGCTCCGTTAAGGCCAAAAGCCGACTTCTCCTGCCAGAATTGTGAGTGGACCAGGACTTCTCTGTCCAGTCTGGGTTAATCTAGCACCTAAGAGATTATGTCTCATTGGCAGTGCCTCCTGTTGCATGGTTCTGATTGGATATTTGCTGCTCTTGCTGTTTTCCACAACACAAGAATTTCATTTGGAGCCAAAGTTTTAGTAAAATGACCCTGTTCCTTTTTATTGGAAAGTAATGTCCTGAAGTTCTCCAGAGTTATTTTTAGGAGTGCAACAGAATAGCATAGAATATGTTAAACAACAATTCACTTCTTTAGCATGCTCAGACTGAGTATGCCTGGAAAACAGGGAATTCTATCCTTCCCTGATTTGTTTTTGGATTTCTTTGGGGGAAAAAAAAAGCACATAGGCAGCTGGTTTTAGAGACTGACTGACCTCTGGGAAAGGATTGACTTTTTCATAGATTTTATACATCAACCTCTCTTTTATATATGGTCACCATAAAGTGGTTAAAACTTTCTCACACTTTTCCTCATTGTGTCTTCAATCTGTTTTTGCCTAATCCAATTGTCTCAATTAATAGAAGTGAACAGTGGGGTGTACACATCAAGATAACTGCTGTTGCATTGATATTTGACTGCAGTTGAGCACAGGTGTGGTTTTCTGAGGTCAGTAGCACAGCTTGCTCCACAAAGCCCCGACAGCCTTACATCTCATACTGTTTCTCTTGACAGATCTTATAAAAGATCATAACTTACTATCTGCTGAAATATATGAATTTAATGGATTCCATTAATACACACCTGCATGGAAAGGATTCAGAACCACAACGATATGATCAGTCAAAGAGCTTTAATAGTTTTTAATTACAGAAGTGGATTATTCATCCCCTACATATGTGGGAATCTACAAATGGTGTGTAATACACTTCAAGGCTTTGGGGATGGAAGAAAAAAATGGTCTTTGGCTGAAGGGATCAAATACTTACTTCAGCTAGTGCAATTCCATCCTGGAATTCTTGTATTTATTTAAGAGAAGTCATTACATTTTTTATGTGAATTTTAAGAATGTTAATGTCATGAAAAATTCAAGCAATTGTGTAAAGGGGGATTGACCAGCATTTAATAGAGATCATTTCATTTTATCTCCAAGTTCATGCAAATCAAAATGTTTAGATAAAAGCTCAACTAACCAGTCAGTAAAGTTCAGCTTAGTCTCTTTGTATGCTGACAATGCTTTGGCTGATGTTAGACATGATGCTGTAAATGAGATTTCCAGGAACAGCTGCATTGATGTAGTTATCTGTCTTCTAGAGAGAAGTATCTCACCATATTTACCTAATGATAAAAGATGTCTGTTGTACAGTTTCTAGAATACTTTCTTAGTATTCATAAAGCAGTAGTTCCTATCACTGGAACCACATAAACAGGGAGTGATGTTTCAGGCTTATAATCACAATACGTTGGAGGCAGAAGTATGAGAAGTTCAGCATCATCTCCAACTACTTGGAGAGGCTATAAGAAACCTGGGGTACAAGAGACCTTGTCTCAGAAAAATTAAAAAAAATAGTGTAAGCTAATAACAACCTGGTGATATATGCTTCAAGAAAACATATAACAATATTGTTATGTCCATTTTATAGTAAAATAATAAAAACTTGAGGCAGTCTATGACATGGTCTAAAATCTTTCCATCTATTCTGCCATTTTTGTTTTGATAAAGGTTATTTCATATACCTGGACACAATCTTGGTGACCCTGGCCAGATGCAAAAGCTGGTAAAAATGAAAATAAAGTGTGGGCCAATGCAGAATTGAAGTGTCTCTTTATGGAATCCCTGCTTACCATACAGAGTAGGCAGAGAGGCCTCTACATACTAACATACCTGAGGTATTATTCTTTAGTTACAGAAGAAGAAAAGATACAAGGTGATTTCAAGTTACTGATATATGCCCATGGATAGGCTGAAGAGCCATAGGTAGATCACCTTGATGGACAGTATTACTCTAGGTCCCACATCTGATTACCTGACTAAAATGTCCACAACAAATTTTCCTTATCTGATAATAGCATTTAATAGTTTGGCTGGCTATCCCATACTCTGTCATGTCACTCAGGTATTTGTATTTCCTCGATTTGGTGTGACTTAGGAGAATTTATTCATAATGTGTGTCTATAAGATCACTAATATTTTCAGAAGAACATTAAGTATCACCTCCCTGAAAAAGGTTTCACTTTTCCCCCTAGAAGATCAAAGCATTCCATTTGGTCTCCTACGTATGCTTCCTGTAATTTACTTATGTTTCTTTTAATGTACAGGACTGGTATTCCCTAAGAATTGGAAAGGGAAATCACAAACAAGGAAAATTGCCAGTTAAATCTATAATATGTACCCAACACATAATAGATGTTCAAATATTAGATGTGAATGCATAGAAATTTCAATAGATATTTATAGAAGGTTAGAGTCTATATTTTAAAATGATGTGAGGTAGAAGAAATATGATGAAGGTGTTCTCCACTCCTTTTAAGGGCTAAAAGAAAATGTCTGGACAGTGAACAAATCATTATTCTCTCAGGAACATCCTTATAATTGTTTCAATGAGCAGAGGGCATACATAAGAAAAGTGCTATTCCCACTGTTGGTATTTTAGCGCCTGCCATTTTTATGTACCAATGAGTATGATTCATACTTGTTCCAATCCTCATGCTGACCAAGGAAATCACTTCTGTGCATAAAGCTTCTGAGTTCAAAATGTGGTGTAAATAGGTGGCTGCAGCTAATTTATCTATTGGTCATAACTTCACTTCATCATTTGGCAATAGTGTCCCAAGAAAACACTGAGTTTTTTATTGTACAGACCAGTATCAAATTTGAGGGAACAGCATATTGGATCGTATAGGAATGATGGTGAATTTTCACTTCCTATTTGAACTAGAAAATTTATCAAAGAAGGAAAGTATGTTGCTATATATCTCTTGGATATGATACATGATAAAGATAATGATGGAACCATATTGGTACCAAATGGTGTGGACTTCTATTTCTATATCCCATATACATTAAAGTCTTGGAAATAGAAGCTCTATGAGGAGGCATTGGCAGTGACTAAATAAAACATTGTTAAGAATGCAAACATCTTTACACTTAGGACAATGGAGAGGATAGTATAATATCATGAGGTTGAGAAATGGAGGACATTTACCCAGTGTGTTGCTGCTGGATGACTCAGTATTGGCACCTTTATTACTGTCCTTGTTGTCATTCTTGGCATTTTCAGAAGTGATAAAACCGATATGATATCCCTGTAATACTTTGACTATACTTCCTTTCTTGAATCTCACAATTTGTCTTCTGAAGTCACAATTGCACTTTTTATACATATTTTATCTGTCAGGACAAAGAAGTCCTGATCTGTTATATAAGTCAGGTGATCTTTTCTCAGAAGTCCTTTGCTGAGTTAAAGCTCATGAAATGTTCATTTTAAGCACAGATTTCACTGAGGGAGTCATTCCTCTGTTTTAGTATTCTAACTTGACATAGAAAGATCTTCAGAAAACCAAAGGCATAGAATCTTAGCAACACTCAGTGCTGAACCTCAGTTGTAGACAAGCATTAATCATAGTCCCTAATCAACTATCAAAAATGAAATAGTACAATTCTTGAGCTAATGACAGTCATGCATGGTTGGGATGATATGAAAGGAACAGAAATTAAGATTATCAAAAGAAAATTAAACCCTAATCTCAAGTCAAAAACAAATATGAACTGTAATAATGTGGCCACCAAAAGAAAGGAAAATGTTTATTATTTTCTTGGCATCACAGATTCTATAACAGTTTTATATTCTATTTATACTTCTTATAGGCTTAAGATGTTCTCATGTCTTTTCAATGCCATGACAATTCAACCCCCAAGTCCTGAAGCTTCATGCATTCTTGCCTTCATCTTCCCAACTATACAGTACATCTTCATTTCTCTTATCACAACTCACAAACACACATTTTACCATTGTGGACAGTTCACGTTCCTGATCTGTAATGTCATGTCCTTGGCTTTGACTTGCTTAGAAGACATGGTATAAGAATCGGTCTCATAAAGACACCCTCTGCTACCATCTCTATGACAGATGTTATGTAGTCCTTTCTCTGTGTCAGTACACTTTCCTTTACCTCTCCTGTAACATTTTGGTCACTCATTCATCACACCTAGTAGAGTTTGAGCTACTTGAGCTGTGTAAGAGTAATAAAGTTTAGATGATCTTAATAAGCACATTGCTTAGTAAATAAGAAATAGAACCTACAGATTGTCACCTTCATGATTCAGTTAAACACATGATTATAAATCAAAAGATTCTGTTGACTATAGACCCAACGAGTAGCTCTTTCTATTTGCTTGTATGGCTACTGATAATGAGATCGTTATTGCCTTAATATAAAAAATCAAAGGCAGATTACCTTTTAATTTCTCCATTTCTTTCACATAGTGCATAGTTTGGAATTTTCAAAACCAATGGTCCTACTAAATTTCTTTTATTGAAAATAAACAATCATTGCTCATGTCACTGTTTTAGGTATGACATAGCTACATGGATTTTTGTTCACTATTTTCAAGTTTAAGAGAATTCCAACAGTGATCCATTTCAAATGGATTTTCTAGAGTCTGCTTGTAACTATCCTGAACACTACGTAGAAACAAGGAGAAAAATGTCAGAACTGGCCTGGAGCTCAGTGCCATCTTCAGATCGGGAGAAGGCTCAGAGGAGTCTCCTCACTGTGAGAAGGGTAGATTATTATATTGCATTATTAATATGCAATGGATATGCATTTATTCATGTATGCTTGCCTCTACCTTTTCAACATTAAATTACTTTCTACCTTATGAGAACTTAGTTCCAAATGCTTTTCTGAAGTGCAAATTGTCCGGGGAGAAAAGCTGTTTTTGTTCGGTTGGTATTCACAGCCAGTCCTAGGTGAAATAGTAAAGCTGGTGGAGATTTTTTTTCTTGTAACTTATCCATGCTAAATGAAAAAGGAAAGAACATAATCAAGAAAGCTCATTCTCGTTGAGGTTTGAGGGCCATGGTGTTATTTTCGTAACCAACTGTCACTATGTACCTATCCAACCAACTGAAAGATATCCTGTCATCTTTTTGAAAGAAAGTGTAGCTCAGACCTCTGCTTCAGGAATCAAATGTCTACATCTCACAGACCTTATAAAAAAATGATTATTGTGTTCAGGAATTCTGTAGGAGTCCATAAGCTTCTCAAGGAAGCTGTCTTTGATGGGGCTACTCTACAACTCAGATGAGTCCATTCTCTTGAAAGAAAACTCTGTGGAGGGAGGAACCAAGCTTTCTGACTGTACTTTAGGCCCACTCTACTTAATACTGTTGTGTAGGAAAACTGGCACACTGTTGAGCTCTGCTTATACTTGTAGACAAATGGCATTCTCAGCTTTGACCAGAGAAGTTTCTTTTCCTCATGAACAGTCAAGAAGATAGCATCTTGTGACTACACAAAGAGCTGAGAACAAGTCAGAGCTGAGTGTTCAGTTCTACATAAGACATTCATAGCATCCCTCCTAAGACCCCAGGAACATGGCAGAAAAGTGGGAGAGAGAACATGGTAGGCAGAAATAAAGATAAAGCTATAAAATGTCATCTTATGGACAAGACAAACCCATTGTAACATAAACTCAGAGAAGATGTGGATGCTGCAAAAAGAAAGTACCCATTGAGAGTCAGGTAATGTGTGAGTTGGTGACTGGGTTAAGGAAACAGCTCTACCCTTTTCTGATGATGAACTATTTGCTTCTGATAATTTCAGGGACCAGGAACTCATCACCTTCAGCTTCTGACCCAGTGTGGACTCTATCAAGTTCCACTGAATGTTAATGCTCACATGAGTAGCCCTGGTTAAACTAAATTTGTTGTAAAGGAAAACCAACAGTCATGAAGTTAATAAGGATATGAGGGAGAAAATACAGGTAGAAAGGGCAAGTTATCAGGTACATTTCCAATAAACAAAATTAATAATAAAAATATTAGTATCAATATGTGTATGAAAATAGGGGAGGGAAAGAGAAGGGAGGAGAGAGAGGGGGGAGGGAGGGAGGGAGGAAGAGAGGGGGAGGAGAGGGGGGAGTAGAGGGGTAACAAGCTCAACCTCATATACACATGCTGGCGGAGGGGAGAAAGGACATCATATGCACTGTTCTCAGGATGCTAGTCTGGGAATCTTATCTCCATTTCAGAGAGTTGGCATTATAAGTGCACACAGAACTACTGCCTCTTTATGTAGGGCCTGGCATCCAAACTCAGGTCACCCTACTCAAAAGGAAATCATTCTCACCCACTGTGTCACCTGTCTAGCCCCTCTTTTTCATTTCAAATACACAATAAAACTGAAAGACTAAAAATGGCAGAAGGGTTCCTAATATGCTTAAATGTTTTCATCTCAAGATGACATTATGTGCTTTCTTTTGAAGAATTTTGATGAGATTGCTCATGTGTTCAAGTCACAAAGGCTAGAGTGTTTCAGAGATAACACATACCTGTGGTCAGAATCTGTTTCAGTTTCTATTCACAGTCCCTGCTCAGATAGACTTGGAACTAAGGAACATCCTTTTGTTCTGTTGTCTGTAGGATACAGGATTTGTAGACAACAATCATGGTGTCTATAGGATGCCAGGGGCAGACAACCAAAACAATGTATTGTATCTCGTTCTTTTACTAGCTAATGTGCTTCTCAGCATCTTAAGCACATTATGAGATTTGCTCACTGTTACAGGTTCAATTGTGTTACCACAGAATTCATATGTTAGAGTTATAAACCTTGGTGCTTCTGAATGCCATTATGTTTGGAAATAGGGCCTTTCTAAGGGAAATTAAGCTAAAAGGGGCCTTTAAGGCAAACCCTAATCCAATATGACAGTTGTTCATGTAAAAAGAGAAAGTTTTAACACACAATTCATAACCAAGAATGCTACAGCAGAGGAAAGGCTGCCACAGGAGATAATGAAGCTATCTGTAAGTCAAAAAAAAAACATGGAAAATTTAAGGCATCCAGACACATTACTCTTTGTTTCTTCCTGCTAAAATGTGAGGAAATAGATGCCTGTTCTGATAAATACTCAGACCATGGCAAGTTTTTATAGGAGCGCCTGTCAATTTATGTACTCACCTGTACCAACACACTACATCAGTATGTATGGAATAAGATACAGTGTAATCACACATAAATCCAAAATAACACAAGAAGGGGCACCTCATCTCTCCATATGTCCCTACAGGATTGCTGGAACCACATATCTATAATACTTTCTAAAGCAAGACCTAGAGATCTTCTACAGAGAGAAACATTGAAAGCTGCCGAGTGTTGGAAAAAGGAAAGTTCTCTTCAGCTCTGTGGTAGTAACAATGAAACCTAGGAAGGAGGAAAGATGGAGAAACACACATGAGCTGAATGTTGTACATGTGACTTGTCCATTGACTTCCTTGTAGTCTTGCAGGTAGTATAGCTCACAGGAAGGGCTTGAGGTCAGGAAATACATTCTTCTTCCACTACATACTCATGCTGGTCATTTATTATCCATGCATCATGTATGCCTTCAAGGTTTTGTTTTCTTCCTAAGTTATGGTGGACTTAACAGATTCTTAGTGAACTGTTAAGCCATACAACTTAAAATTTTGTAGTTTTTGCATATACTAGGTATCAAATCATTGTTGCATTTTTTCTTTCCCTTCCTTCCTCTTTTTCTTCCCTTTCATTTTCCTCTAAAAGTATAATCAGAACAGTTAGAACACACTGGCCACTTACTAGGAAACATAGAAATTTTGCTCAAGCTTTATGACCCTCATGTTTATCCATGAGGAAAATGGTGATTGTATATTATATAGAAGACATTTAAGTACATAATAACTTATTAAGTATCCCAGGTAACAAGCTTGGCAAAATGTTAAGTATCTATATTAAAACCCAAATTGATAGGAATGTACATCTTATCTCAATAAAGAAATCCCAAATTAAGTCGAGAAAGCCTGTATCAGAACACTTGAGAGTCCGATACTTGTATAGAAGGGATACCCTGAGATCATAGGAGCAATAGGAGATGCATACAAGAGATAAATGGAAACTCATGGTGCAGGGGACCTGTCATTGTAATCAAAAAGGAGAGTTTGAACACAGAATCTTGACATGTTTTATAAATGACAGGACCATAATGAAACTAGAAGTAATTTGGGGAATATTTAATGACCAAAAAAATTAACAGTATTAAGAATGTGATAAGAAAAAAACAGGTCCTAGTGGGAATAATTACAGAAATTCAAATATCCCCTGTTTCTCTCTGTTTATCTCTCTCTGCATCTCTTTCTTTTTCTGCCTTTCTCTCTCTCTCTCTCTCTCTCTCTCTCTCTCTCTCTCTCTCTCTTCCTCCCTCCTTCCCCCCTCTCTCTTTCTTTCTGTGTGTGTGTGTGTGTGTGTGTGCGCATGTATACATATCATCCTCTAAAAGTGGTTTGGTTTTATTTTCTTAATACCCAGTACATTTGGTCTTGGACTCAAAAACCAGGTAAATCAGTTCAAATTCTTCCATAAAGATTATTTGTAGATATTATTATTGTTTATAATAATCTAATTATATATAGAAATATATGGGAAAATATCTAATTATATAGTTAGCTCTTAGCCATTTAAATTCCTTCAAAGAGAGAAAAATATTTCCCAGGGAAAGAAGAAATTTTCTTCAAATTCATAAAGTAAAAAAACTTCTTTCCTATAACTTTCAGATTTTTAAATTCTCAAAATCACATGAGATATTTTTTTTTAAATGCAGTTCATCTCATTTTCAACCAATCTATCATTCAGTGTCTCTGCTCTCTTATTGGTTTTATTTTTGTATAAACTAAAGAAGAGGAATGAAAGACAGATGCCCCTACTTACTCTCCTAAGAACAAAGTTAATTATATTCTATGTCCTTTGCTAAGAAATACAGATTTGGCCGAGTGACGAGGATCTATATCTCTCCTCCTGTTTTCCTGTTTCTGTTTGTGAAGCTTGGTAGAACCTAGGGCCATGTGTGATACTAAGCCATGGCTCTGTCACAGATACACACATCCTTCCTGGATGAATTTCAGACCATGACTTACTAGGTTCCTCTTCATTGCAGTTGGTAACAACAGACAATTTTCTTTTGTTGTTGTTATTGTTGATACTGCTTTTACAGTGGAGGCTGCTGCTACTGCTGCCTTTAACTTACTAACAATGTTCACAGGTTCTGAAATCTTGTGGTTCCTCCTGGCAGAAGACAAAGGGTGTCCCTGATGCTATTGAACATAGCTTCACCTGCTCCTCACCTAGTACTGCTAAGTCAATGAGATGTCTTCACTTGAAAAAAGCGCTTCTCCTGTTTCCTGGGAAGACACTCATCTCACTCTATACAGAAAAAGAGGTAGGACTGACAAGAAAGATGCTCATCCAATCCTTTTCTGCAGGCACTTAAATTTGGGCTATGCTATAAACATGCTCCAAACCAGTTGGAAATGTTTGTTCTTCACTTCTCAGATTGTAAATATTCAAACAGAAAAATAATCTATTCAGCATATGCATTTTTCTGCCTTTTCTTTTGTTTGCAAACTACCCAGAGGGAAACTTATTAACAACTACAATAAATCTTGTAGCCAAAGGTAATTATGTCAGGAGATTAGAATTGTCTCCTTTAAAAAAAATCATATCCTTTGCCCCAACTTGTCAAATCAATACATTGTGAAGAAACATATACCACACAGTAGGCACAAATTTTGTTCTTCTGAGATTGCTGCATGTTGTGTCTTTATGTGTCTTAGCACACATTCTCTGCCATGTTTGGGCAAGTCTATTCCTGTTGATTTAAAGAAAAGAGTTACTGAGTTTCATACAAAATGCCACCTACTCAATGCATTAGAAACAGTCATTTTGTCAGTTACAGTTACAACTTGTGGCTATGGCAATGAAGACAATTTTTCTGGTAGAAAATGTTTAAAGAAAGGTTTTCTCAATACAGCATCTAAGAGCATTTGTCTGTATTGCATGCTGTGAAAGATCTAGTTGCAGGTAGTCAGTAACAAGCTTAGTCTCTTTACTTGCCAAATAGATGTGATATTAATATATCTGTAATGAAAGCAATGGTATAAACCAAGCAGGATAGCATATCTATAAACCCAGTTATCTGAAGCTGAGGCAGGAGAATAGAAAGAACAAGGCTACCTTGGGTTACAAGGAGATCCTGACTCCTATAAGACAGATAAATAGATGATAGAAAGTAAGAGACAAATACATAAATTGATTATGGCTATACAGTAGATAGAAGACAGAAATATAGAAGATAGACAAAATATAACCACATGAGTTATGATTATAACCATGAACATAATCATAAACATAAACAGAATGATGAAAGATAGATGATAGATAAATAACAGAGAGGATGAAGCTATATCTCATTATAGTTTGCTCATATCTTATTTATATCCCCTCCCAAGGACTTAAGTCCTGACTTTCAGTAGAATTTTAATAGGATAAATTGTCTTGAGGACATGCCTCAGTGTGGATACAAATGGAAGACTAAAGCAGAAGTGCCAAGATCCAATGAGAGAAAGACACTTGAAAGCCACAAAATCTGCATTAATCTGAATGGCATTTCCCTATCAGCAAGGAAACCACTCCCAGAAAACAGAGAATATGGAATTCATGATTAAGTCTAAAGCTGGTGAAGAGCTTGGTACCTTTCTTTCTTATCTCATCACATCCTGTTTGTCTCCTGAGAATGGCTGAGTTCTACTCTGACATTCAGTGATTAAGGAGATGTGGTCATTAATTTGGCAAATGTTATTGAGAGGCTAGCTTTGAATTCATGTTTTAACAAATCAGGACAGCCAGGCATAGTGGCATCTATGTTTAATATGAACTGTAGGGAGGCCTAGGCAGATGCATCTCTGGGATTGAGGTCGTCCTGGACTACAGAGAAAATTCCAGAGCATTCAGGACTACACCGAGAAGCCATTTCTTGAAAACAAAAACAACAAATAATTAAGAAGGAGGAGGAAGAGAAGGAGGATGGTTGAAAAGGAGAAGAGAAAGAAGAAGAGGAAGAAGAAAAGAAACATACTCAGAGACTCATTTTCTGTTATGCATGTTTCTAATGCTCTTGTGTGCATTTTTTTAAAAAGAGAAACATCTCTTCATCAATGGGACTATGATATCTGAATACGTAACACTTTAAGGTAATGGTCATTATTTCCTTAAAGTTTTTATATTGCCTAGGATTCTGAATTCACTTCTATTCTTTACAAGGAGAAGGAGAGGAGGAGAAAGAGGAGGAAGAGGAGGAGAAGGAGGAAAAGGAGGAGGAGGAGGAGGAGGAGGAGGAGGAGGAGGAGGAGGAGGAGGAGGAGGAGGAGGAGGGAAAGTTGCGGTGGTAGTACAGAGATTATTTGTCTCTGGGTGGCCTGGCCTGGAACTCACTATATTCAGGAGGCTAGCTTCAAACACACTGACTACTCATGTTTTCTACCCCTATGTATTAGGATTAGAAGAATTCTTACCTATTCTGGGTTTACTGATTGTTCAAGGAGTGATGTCTAACATTGCTCTGTCCTCCTGAGCTCCTGTCTAATGATAACATCCATCTCAGCTTGGTCACTCATTCTCCTTAGGTCTGTGTTTTTTAACTTCATTTTGTTTTATTGTTTTTTTTGTTTGTTTTATTTTGTTTTTTACCATCAAGGTGAATTGGACTTGGTAGCTATTTCTTTTGGTCAATTTAAATTTCCTCAGATAGAATCATTGGCCTCAAAGTGATGTTCAAATGGGCCCTGTGAAGTTCACTGTCCAGGTTGATGGGTTCTCTGATTCATTTGTTCATCCTTTCAGCCCTCAGGCTGAAACTAAGGAAGCCTTTGGGTGTCACTGTTTGAACCATGACACTGTTCCTTTATGTCTATTAATTTATACCATAGAATGATGCTCATAATTTTTTTGTAGCATAGCTTTGTATATTTGGAAACAAATTTGGGAGGAGGATTTTTGGAGACCTATATGATATCTGCAGTTAAATTATCAACAAACAAATCATCTTCAATGCCTTCAAATCACCTTCTAATGCCACGTAAAATCCTGTAGGATTTTAAAGTAAAAGTAGGCCTGAGGTTAGAAGCCATCTGCATCTCTTTGTTTCATTTAGCATAGGAAGGGAAGGTATCACCTCATATCATGGGCTGTAAAAGATCAACTGAACACCATATATGCCATGTGGTGAGACATAGAAGGAAAGCTGCATAAAAGAAACAGGATGCATGAAGTAAAGTAAGGGGAGGGAAATTTTGTCCCTGTTCGGTTCTGTTCGTCTTCATTACCCTCTTTTATATTAAATCACTTACCCAAAAATTATTATGTGTTATAGGGCATATTGGCTTAAATGAAAAAAAAAAAACATTATAAGCTTACTTATTTGAGCTGTTGGTCCCTAGTTGGGAACTCAGTTTTGTTAGGTGGTAGAGCCTTGCTTCAGATAGTATGTCACTGGAGGTGATCTTTAAACTTCATATTTATTCTCTCTTCCTGTTTGTTCTTTCCAATTTTTGCTTGTAGTTGAAGATGTGATCTCTCAGATTCCTGCTTTGACCTTCATGTCTGCTGTTTGTTGCAATGGTAACTTGACATATGAACTTGAGACCTTAGGTATCAAATGTCCAAGTAAGCTATTTTTCTGTAAATTTGGCTTGGTAATTTTGTTTTCCAATATTAATAGACAAATAACCAACACACTTGGGCTTCTTAAATATTAGTTTTTTTTAAATGTCATCTTAGAATTATTTTTCAAAGAGGGTTTTCTGTGTGAGTAGGTTAGTATAAAAAAATATGCAGGGAAAAAGGACACAGCGGGGAACTACTGTATTCTTCTCTAACGAACAAGCTGGACCTGACCTGACCTCCATGCTCAGTGAGTTGAGCACATATTCGCTAGCCCAACTTGCTTTTCCTATCTGTATAGTTGATCAAAGTATAGAATAGAACAAAGATACAGAAATCTTGTCATGGCAGAATTTTGGTCAGCTCCATCTCTAAATAGTAGCATATTATACATTCCAGAAGTATTAGATACTTATTAGATTATCATTTTCATGCAACTCTCTTGATTACCTACACAAAGATTAGATATAATGCATTATGCTCAATCCATACTGTTTGTTAATTTACAAGGTTTATAGCAGCATTTAAAAAACTTTCAGGTCAAAATTTTATAAAATATTTTGTTAATTAATAAGAACAAAATTTGTTTTACTAAATTAGACATGCAATCAAATATTTTTATAGAATCAATTCAAAATAAAAACATTTGCTTTATATTAATTATATTAATTTATAAATTCTATTTTAGTAATAAATTTCGTAATAGATCTGGTTTTTAATCTTGTCATCTTGGCTGTATTTAGTGTTATGATAGAAATACTCCATTGGTTAAATCTGTAAGAATGCTTCCAGAAACATTTAACTAAGATGCACTACTCACCTTAAATGTGGTTGCCACCATCCAATACACTAGAGTTCCAATTGAAATAGTGAAAGCGAGTAAAACACATAAATTCATTCCTCTCACTTCTTGCTACAGATGCATCGTGACCATCTGTCTAGTGATTATGCCACCAAACTGATCCTTTATACATAGAATGTATTATCAATTGTGGAGCCAAAATAAATCACAGGAGAACAATGTTGATAAAGAACTATGGGGAAGATAACTAACACTAAAAAACTTTTAGAATGAGATACAGAAACTTATTGTACAATTTTCTAAAATATATATTTATATAAAAGAAGTTTAAGACATAATACCCTAAAATATGGACTAGAAAACTCACACACACACACACACACACACACACACACATACATACACACACACGCACACATATATTGGACATGGCAAGGTATGGTAGGTATGGATTGTCCTTTTAAGATTTGTTGGTAAGAGAATTTCCATATCGATATACCTCCAAGAATGGCAGAATATTGCCATTGTTCTTGGTGACCCTCTAGAACTTGATGGTAAGACCCTATTGCTGAAAAAAGCAAATAGTTGAGTCATTGAGCAAGAAAAGATAAAGGAGGAAATTATCTGGTAGCTTCATCCCTACTGAGCAGATTTCATCATGATAAATGATCCTGTGTGAGCTGCTGACAATAAAAGTAAACAATAATTTTTCTTAGCTGAAATCATACGGTAATAGCATGATATCCATGTAACTAGGTATGATACAACTGGTCTGGCAAAGCATCCTAACCTGTGTAATAGTGGTATGAATGCTATGGGAGTAACAAACTACTTTTTTCTTAGAATTAAAGCTCATTCTGCAATATAGCACTGATTCAAGTTCCTGGGCTAAACATCTATGAATGGATAGTTCATTGAAAATGAAAGAGAATCTAATACTAATAGAAATGCATCCCCTACACAATTCTTGTGTTTATACCCATAGATTAGTGAATCTTTCAATCATCATCACAGTAACTTTTTTTTCAGTAAACAAAGACCAATACAGAGACCTAAACTTCAGCATACAAATAATAAAATATTGGACAATCAAAAGCACTGAGCACACAGCAAGCATGAATTTGATTGAATGATTACTAAGAATTTGTTCTTAAACTCAGAATTTGGCTTACCACATATTAACTCTGAAAAATTTATATTGGTTGCTTTTTGAAGTAATATACACAAGCAGGAAAGTAATTTGTATATTGTAATTTTATATTATGAGCATTCTTAATACATAGGAAAATTTGATAAAATTCATGTTATATGATTGGCCTTTGAGCACCAGACCTAGTTACATCCATTTTGATGCTCCAAAATGTGCTTTACTTCAGACTTGATGTGGAGTGATGCCTTTGACTGTGCTTTGTCTTGCCTGCTGGAATATGTGGCAAGAGGTTTCAGGCAGAGGTTCTGATGACCATCAGGTGGATGGCACCATAGTGGGTACAGATGGCCTTTTGGCATAGGGTCAGACCAATTGCTAGAAACCAGAATTATGTGTGCTGTTCCCAGGAGACTAAAAGGGAGGGCTAGTTGAGAATCCAAACTATTATGGAGCTGCTGAGGGCAAAACTGCAAGTTGGCAATCAGAGGATGGCAAGGCTTCCTATATCCACAACAAATACTGGTACCCTGGCAGTAAGGGCAATCATATCCCCACTGTTTCTGGTGATGGCTCTTTTCCGCTCTCCATCTGGGGACCAATACTGGCTTAGAAGTTGAACTACACTAAACAAGCATCCCAAATGATTTGGAGGTGAATAAGTTGGGAAAATCTACATTTTTCCATTTAGATTTGTTTATTCATTTCTTATAAAATCCTATCAAGTAACAAAAATATTAAACAGCAAAATTAACCAGGCTCAAAGTCTATACATCTTAAAAATTGTATGTTAAAAGTATAAAATTTAATGAGAAATGCCATTTTTAAATAACACTATTTGAAATATTATCTCTATCCCTTTAAAAAAATGTCAAGACAGAGATCACTGTTCCTAATGCATAAGATTGGCAATAGACAGGGCCACACACGGAATCTTACACTTCCATTCCAGGGCAGTTTCTAAGCCATCCTTTCAGTTGCCATGCAGCCATAGGTGTATTGTTGTGTTTTCTGTAACTGCCAGCTGAACTGAACCATATATGTTGGACTCTTTGCAAGAAGGTAAGTTTTCTGTTCAAAAAGCTTCATAAATGATTATTGATTCACTCATAGATTACTTTACTATACTCTAATTATTTCATATTACCATGACCATTTGTGCATGTAATAATTATTGCTTATGGAGAATGCTGATATTTGAAAAAATTTAAATACAAAGATTAGGTTGTAATTATAAGGTAATATAGGCAAAGTATGATCCCATTGATAATGCAATCTCATTTCAAATTACTTAACTTCAACAACTTAACTGTTTATGTATGCATTATTCTGTGTGCCACAGTAAGCCCTACTGGCATTATAGAATGACAATTCCATATGTTATATGTCTAGGAGGAAACACAAATCAAATCCCAAAGCAGTAAAACAAGCATAAATTCAAGACCGTTTTAAATAGATTAATGTGTAGTCTGACTATGGTAGAAGATTTTCTGGTCAGAGTTCTTGATACTGATGGCAGAATCCATTTCCTATCAGCTCGGTGAGAGAGAAAGAGTCCAATTGAGTTCTCAAAATCATGGAGGATGTGGATATCTCTACTTTGATTAGGACATGGTCGAATCAAGAAACTTCTATAAACATTGCCTTTTTCAAATAACTCTGGTCTGATACACCCCAGCAAATACCTTCTCTACAGCCTTCCACTTTTGCCATGGAGTCCAACTACAAAAGAGTTTTGTATAGTGTCTAATCAACTCACTCTAAGGAGAACACTCCATCAATAAGAAAGTAGGAAATTCCATAGAGAAAAGTAAGGAATTTTCATGCTACTTTTGCTACCAAAATGCCCCAAGCTTTGTCTCTATTTCCCCTAGTATCATTTTTTTACTGCAAATTCTAGATACAGATAGGAATATTCTGGTACAAAGGTAAATTTCACTTTGATGATATTTTACATTATCTGTCTTGTTCAAAAAATGGGAAGTCGATGTTCCAGTGTAGAAAGATGATGGATTGTCAGGGCGGGTGTGGGCAGGTGGGTGGGGAGCTCTTTCTTAAAAGAAAAAGGGGAGGAGGGAAAGGGCAGATGGGATGGGGGTTGGTTGTGGAGTCATAACGTGGAAGAGGAATATCATTTAAAATGTAAATGAATGGAATAATTAATTTATTTTTTGTGGTATTTTGTAGATTCTTATTTCTTTTTTTTTTCTTTTTTTCTTTTTTTAATTTATTTTTTTTGAACATGAAATGCTTTTTTATAGCATGTTTTACAAGGGGAGGGGGTAAGAGGGGTCAGGTGGTGGAAAAATACAGAATATTCTTGGCCTGTGCCTTGAAACATGTCATGGTCTATACGGTACACTGCCTTGAATTATGATCTATCTGCTATTCTTCAGAAGATATGGTACACTGCTTGAGTTATGGTTTCCCTGCTACTCTTCAGAAGATATGGTACACTGCTTTGAGTCTATCTGCAGTTGCCAAGCAGGATCTTGCAGTTGCCAAGCTTCAGGGGACATTGTGCAGGTGGGGAAAGGTAGGGGGTGATGGTAAGGGCGAGGGTCCTGGCTTCTGACATCTCCCCCTTCTCTGTTTAGTTAGAGAAGGCGTCTTATGATCAATCCCAACTATGTGAGTTTTGAATTTGGATGTCTAATTATGGGGGGGTCTTAGACAAGTTCACAACCCCAAAACATTGATGTGAGACGAGTCACATCGATGGTCGGAGGCTTTAAGCTGTTGACGATGGGCAACGTCAAGGGATCCCGAGGAGGGTGAAAGGAGGGTGAGAGCCCTGTCTTAGGCCATGTAGGCTGCACCCACTCCCAGCACCACGCACTCCTTTTTGGCTGCATTGAGTGGGCCCCTGGGAAGTGGACCTACAATAATCCCGTCATTGGGCTAACTCACAGCCTTCCTAGTCCCTTGTAAATGTTCAAGTTACCAACCATTTGTCAGTTTGGGGTGTAATATTGTCATAAAGGAAGGCTCCCCAATGTTAGTGGCCATATCAAGGGCGGCCTTGGTTTAGGAAAAAGCCAATTTTTGTTGGAGTGATCAAGAGGCCAAGCTCTCTAGCGAGAGAAACGAGGGCAAAGCCAGGCATACCAGGACAAATTAAAAATTGTTTTTAAAAGTGAGAAGTCTATCATAGGCACATCTCATCTCCTCCCTCTGAGTCTTTTCTCTTGTTCCTGCTAGAAAATATAAGAATACTCTCCCTCTTCCCTATGTACCCAAATCCCACCCAACTTTCCTAACCGAACTTCTATACTACAAGTCTGCTCTTATCTCACTGAGTGAACAAACTGAAGTAACATTCTGTTAGTTTCAAGAGTATTTAAAACTGTATCCGACATATCATTTACTCTTGTTGTTTCTTGAGTCTTACTTCTCCCACTCTGCTTTGCAAAACATTAGATAATAGAATATTGTGAAAGATAATCTCAAAAACACAAATTAAATTAGACAGGTCTATGGTATCTTGTAAACTGTTGAGACAGGCAAAGGAAAGCAGACCTTGATGATGCCAACACTACGGAAAATAGACCGTCCCACTAAGCTTAGTCTTCATTTTGGCTTGCTCAACAATTTAAGTGACATAGTATTTGAGCATACTAAATAAAATGCAGCTGTATATGGATAACATTGATGAACATGTTTGGGGTATTTACATGTAATGATTAAGCTCACTTACTTATTAATTTGTTTGTCAGCAACTTAAGCATTTCTGTTATGCAGAGAACATTTACATTGTGCTGAATGTAGGTACTTGTGGGTAAATGATGGCTTACTTTTTCCGTGGTACTATGAAAGCTCAGGATGCTATATAGTAGGAACAACACAGTATCAATTTGTGTTCTGAAATGTAAGTAGAAAAAAGCTCCAGATTCATCATGGATGGGATAATCACAGTGAATGTGACCAGAGAGGATGCTTTTTATTTTTTCACCATCTTTGTGTCAGGATAACAAAAGGAATATAGAGTCCTACAGTCTCAGTCATTAGGCAGTCAGATGGTGGATGAATGGTGTTGAATTCTAAGCAACAAATATCATAAACAGAATCAGAAGATCACAGTGTACATCAAAGGGGACCACACTGAATTTTGTTGTAGAGCATGAACAGAATGCAAGAAAAGATGCAAATGTACAATGAAAATGAGAGGTGAAAATCACTACTCGTCATGATGATAGAAGTCTGGATTGTGATTATCACAGATGTATACCTATTCCTTTGTGACATTCTTTTAACCTTTTTTTGCTTTAAGAACCACCAGAAACAACTTGAATGTAGTCAGTATAATTTAATCTCTTTAATGTGGAATATATCATGTCTGGTGACAACAATATGGTGAGACAAAAAAAATGATTGAGAAAAATGACAGCCAGAGAAAGTGTATTTGGCAGTATAACAGGTTTAATGGGAGCTTTGATATATCCTGTCCTGAAGCTCAGTTACTGCAGATACTACTACAAGCATGAAAAAGAATATCAAAAACGCAACAGCAAGTAGGCAGCTGCAAAATGCATAGAACTATTTTCATAGAGGGTCCAGCTACACTGACTTAACAATGTGAAAACACTTTGTAGAGAACTATTTGATCACTAAGTATCATAGAGGTGTTAGAGTCTATCCCAGTGTCTCCTATTAATATAAGTGGAAGGATGACTGCTTTGGAATTGGGAGTGGTCTGCAGAATTGGGTCATTATAGTTCTCTATAGTGGTCTCAGGAATCAGACCTCAGGAACTACTTCCTGAAAGACTTCAATTCTCAGAAGGAGGCTTGAAAGCCTTCAAATACAGGCACAGATAAAATTGAATAACCATTTAATTATTAAAAATGGCCATTTTTTACCAGTTCATTATATATCAGATTCTGTACTGATGAACATGTGAGGCTTACTACAATGATATAATTGTGCACACTTTAACATGGTCTTCCTTTAATGAAAAACACAACAATTTATAACTGTCTTCTACTCATTCATTTTCTTTTCTGGGACAAAAGAGCCCAGAATAATTGTCTTTTTCTTGTAAAGAAAGAAGGAAACTTTTGAGGAGTATTATAACATCATAGATATGAGGACTCAGAGACACCAAGGCATTTTCTCATTATGAACCACTTACAACAGGTTTAGAATCAGACAGCCTGAGTCACTGTCTCTACAGATCTGTGGAGGAAAATGTAATAGCCCATCAAACTAAAGAATTTGCTAGAAAAATTATATCTGCAGAATTCAGAGACAGATCACAGTGGAAAAAATACATTTTAAAAGAAAATAAATAGCAGAATAACATCTATTGAGTAAAAATGGTTCATGTACTCCTATGGTTGAATAAAAAGCATTTGGCTATCTTTTCCTGCCAATAGCATTAATTTCCATTTTATCTTCAAAAATAAATTATTGTGACAGTTTATGAGTTAAAGATATGAATGACTGAGTTTAGAGTTCAGTATCCTGGGATATGAAATGGATTCCTAATACTATTTTTTGTTGATGGCTTCTTCAGTTGTGACCTTGAACACTAATTCACTGAAAGAAGTTTAGTCTCTGAAGACTTACAAATTCTGATCAGTAAATTAAGAGCATAATCCATAATGTTTATAAAGAATTATCTTCTAATATTAAGTAAATCTAAAAATCTTTATATTTAAGATATTTAAAATGTCATTGCCTAAATATTAGTTTGGAAATACTCAAAGGTTTGCCCCTAAGTTCCTCTAAGAACTTGTCTCTTCTGGGGAAATTTATGTTTTTAATGTGAATAAGTAAACAGAAAATTTATCTAAACTATCTCATTTGCCTTCTGTCCCTCTTCCTGTCTTTCCACCATATCTACATTTACAGTCAGGCTCAAAGACAATCGATTCGCATGGATATTGTTACATTCTTCTGCAGTTTTTCTTCCTCATGACATTTAGAAGTAGCAGATTTGAAAATCGGCTTTTAATACATGTTCATGAGATATGAATTCTTCTTAAATGGGACTTTTTTTTTCATTGAAAGACTCTGGCCTAAGATAAATTAAATAACTAAGAATTAAATATTGCTCTTAATGTTTCTAAAGACTAGCATTGTGATATAATCTAATTTCTATTATCCTGCCTTTTTATTAGCATTTAAATTTTTATAAACATTTGCTGGCTCAAAACGGATATTATGTTCCTGTTAATGTTATCTATCTAATGCACTCTCCCCTACTCATAATAAGTCCTAATATTGTTTAACTGTTTGAAAGTTATTAATAATTTTTGTATGCCAAATTAACAGCTTTCAAAATCAGCATTAATTATTTCAACGTTTTATTATTTTAACAAATAAATATGCTTATGTTTCAACTATCTGAAGAAATCCATGGGGGCTTTCATTCCTAATTATGTCTAGAATATTAACCTAAATTGAAAAACGAATGGCAAAGCCTCCTTGAGTTTTAAACAAATATGAGTCAGACTTTGTTCAAATCTTGACAGAAGTGCTTGACTCAAGGTGGTTTTAATATCTGTGGCCTTGTATCCTTTGACAAAAGAACAGAGAGGGACAAGAAATCACTTATGTTTGTCTTCTACATTTCACTGTCTGATTCCAACTCTCAGACAAGTTCCCATTCATATCTTTTGCATCAATGACAACCTGACAAGAAAGTTAAAATTCAGCACATCTCTTTTGTAAAAGAGAAAAACTTTGTTTCAAATCATGAAACAGAAAACAACCAAAGTCTACAACAATGTCCTCAGAAGGAGACACTTATATCTGCAATAAACCTTCAAACACCAGACAAAGGATCAGTCACTGTACATTTTACATTGTGTTTAGCACTGACACACACCCATCAGGTACTCAATCAACACTACTCATTGATGCCTTGCTTTTGAAAGGAACTGCAAAAGTGAACAACAGAGACCTAAGTTACTGTCCTGCTCATGTGTTTACACATGCACACACACACACACACACACACACTCACACCAAGTGTGTGTGTGTGTGTGTGTGTGTGTGTAAGAGAGAGAGAGGGGGGGAAGGAGGTGGAGAAGGGAGAAACAAGAATAATTAGTTTGCTTTAATTTATTTGAAATCCACATAATTAAACTTCTATAAGGAAGGAGGCTATCTAAGCTTGAAGTGGGCCTTAATCAAGAAATATATGACCTGGAAGACACAGGTTAGATGGTGCTATGCTTCATCCATGTTAGTTGTCAGACAATTTCATGATCATTCTGTGAAGTTTAGTAACTATTCAAGAGAATCCAAATACACTTCAAAAGCTGTGTGAAGCTGGACCTCTTTTAGCAGTACCAGCGTCATGTTTCCTTCACTCCTTTGCAAATATGGTGTTGAATATGCTTTGAATAAACCTTGGATCCATCATGATAGATAATATTTAAACCATGAATAACTATGGCTATTGGCAGTGAGAAACATAACCTTGTTTATCTTGATATATTATTTGTTGTAAGTTTAAGTAAAAACCTACAATTTGCATAATAAATGTAATTCTACTAAAGCAATTTGACCATGTAATAGCATGCAAACGAGCATGAAAAGATATGCCAGAATTTCCATCTTTTCCCTTATGTATCTCAAAACTGCCCCATAATAGAAGTACTTTGATCAATAAGAATATTTCAGACAGCCCCAGAAAGCATATTCAAAGATATGAATTTCTGCATATCTCGAGCAGACACTCATCTACATCTGTATCTGATATTCATTCACCTTCTCCTCTAAATTCCAGTCATCTTCCCACTCTATCTGAGAATATAGCCTGGAAATTATATGCACGGCATACAGGATGGAGTATGATAATAATGCTCCAAACAGGATCATCTTTGGAGATCAAGGTATAAATAGGAGAAGAAACACAGAGGCATAGCTTCCCCAAAACACCCCAAGTAAGAGGCAGAGAGTAATTATTACTTCATCTCTTCCCTAAAGTACAAAAGACACAATGCTTTGGAGGAATTGGATTTCAAAAGATTTCTCACCACAGATAAAAACAAGTTTAATAATTGTCCCTTTTTGATTCCTTATCTAGGAAATGGTGCCTCTTTATGTTCAAACTACATGGGAGATCCTTGTACAAATAACTTATTGTCCTGGATTTTAAAAGAGAAGGTGAAGACCCAGGTTCTGAAGAGCAAGTTATATTATAGTTGGTTGTTCACCTGGTTCCAAAGGAGTCTATTTTACCAGCAACCCTGAACCTTTCGCACTACAAACTTTCTTATCTGCTCTTCATCTTAGCATCCCACTGTCATACCCAGATTCAGGAAGGTAATATCCCCCTTGGATGTTGCAACAGTAGCCACTCAGTTTTAGGTTACTCATGAAGTGTCTGTATGTTTATTGCGTAACAAGTTCCTTCAAGATTTAAACACTTTATCTTTCAAAAAATCTCTTTAAGCCAGAAGGCAGATAACTTAATATATCTCTAGGAAGTCTCTAAAATTGACCAGAATCTCTAGGCCTCACAATACCAGAATATACAAGCCAAGCTAATGAGACTTGTTATCAGATAAGGAAAGCTACACAGAAGACTCTGAGACTCTTTGGCCCTAACAGCCCTACCAGCCTGGAAGAATTTAGACCAACCAAGTACCTTGAAGAGGCAACTCTCTGACATGTTGGGCTGCTTGCAGCCTGTATAGTATTCCCGGGTTTCCCAACTTTGGTAATCTGCCACACAGGCTGGGGTGAGCATTACATCTGTGTTTGACTCACATCTGCTTCTCCAAGTAACTAAGTAAAATTCATTTTATTTGACTTTGGTGGAGAGGTAGCTTTGTGTGTCATGGGCTTCCTATCTGCAGTGAGAAGGCATGTGGGTTGTGTCTCCACACGAAAAGTTTTGTCACACAACAATGTAAAAGGTTTGCTTTTCTAAGGAAAGGAGGGACAGAAGGAGAACTGAAAAGGAAAAATAAATGGAAGCTCTCATTCATACTTCTGCTATGGGTTTCTACTAGACCCCCCCCAATAGTTTAATATATAGATAGCAAACAGAGTAACACATTGGAATTTCAAGAAGATATGTAGTGTGTTGTTTTCAGCAATCATGTCAATTGTACTATGAAACAGATGAAACACACATCGATTCACTCTTCCTCTGAACAATAAAATTGTAGGCAAAAATATTTTCAGGATGCTGACCATCAATCAATAAATAACGTGACCCTGAAGATTTGGAAATTTCTTTTGTTAATCCTGTTCATTTTGTCAGCTAGCCTACAGAGATCACGGGGAGCAGCAATAATTCATACTCTTTCCCACCCAAACATTATTTTTTCTTATTTATGGGGCAAAAAGCAAAGGGAGTTCTTCAACTCAGTGTTAGCCCTAACATAACTGTTTGGATCTTTTACTTAGCAAATTTCAAAGTAAGAGAGAAAAAGCTAGGCAATATTTCCAAACAACTCATCTATATTCCCCAACAAAACTTTCAATTGATAGCTACTGTGAAAGGGAAAATAAGTTTCTCCAATTGAATATTGCTAGATCTGTCCACTATAATCCAAGTCATGCCTTATGCTCAGTAGTTTTCCAATAAAAACTGCACTCCATGTTTTAGAAGCACCTTTTGTTTGGTTTTGTTATTTTGTCCTTTTTTTTTTAAAAAAAATTAGCTTGTCTTGATTTCTATTTTTTTTTTTTATTTTAAGAATAGCCAGGCAGTGGTGGCACACACCTTTAATCCCAGGACTTGGGAGGCAGAGGCAGGCGGATTTCTGAGTTCGAGGACAGCCTGGTCTACAGAGTGAGTTCCAGGACAGCCATGGCTATACAGAGAACTTGTAGCCCTGCCACAACCCCCCCCCCAAAAAAAAGAGAGATAAAGAATAAAAAAGAGACAGGGGGACTGTACTTGCAGTTGAGTAGATGGGGAGCTGAGGCTATTTGGGAGGTTAAGAATAGGAACAAGATATATGGTATAAACATATTTAAATTAAAAACTAAATTAAATAAGAAAGAAAAAGAATAAATATATGGAAATAACACAACACTCAAGAATGTAAAAACTATCACATTATTAACATTATCAGGAATTTAAAAGAAAAGAATAAGCAGGAAATTCAATGAATAGAAAGTGAACCAGAAATTACACAAATGATTGAAGGCAGGGAATAGCCACTGAAATCACAGATGCCACACTATCAAGATGAAAGATTGACTGTGTGACATACATAAATAGGGCAGTGACAGAACTCACAGGATGGGAACTACAAAGTTCACAATACTAACCACACTTGGTAAGATTAATGGCAAATTCAGTGTTTTAGAAGAATGATAAGGATATTTGATATCACTATCTAAAACCATTTTTAAATGGAGTGTGGGAAAGATTCACACACAGGTTATTTTTGTTAAACAAACCAAGAATAATTAAATCTTAATTGGAATCTCTAAAGTGATTAGAAAGGAATACATGTTTAAATAAATAACATATATTTACATATATTTTGGATATTAGCCCTCTCCTGGATGTAGGGTTAGTAAAGATCTTTTCCTAGTCTGTAAAAGTGCAGCAGCATGAGTTGAGGGGCAGGGAGAACATCTAGATGGTCCCAGAAACTGGGTATGTGACAGGCTCCCAGGATGCAATAGGGATGACATTAGGTGAAATGCCCAGCAGTGGGAAGATGGAACCTGAAGAGACCATCTCCAATAGATAGACATGGCCCTCATTTGAGACATGGGGCCATTCACCCATCTTCTAAATTCTTGTCCCAAAATTATTTCTGTCTAAAGCAAATGCAGGGACAAAAATGGAGCAGAGACTGAAGGAAAGGCCATTCAGAGACCAGCACAAATTGGGATCCATCTCACGTGCAGACACCAAACCCTGACACTATTACTGATGCTGTGTTGTGCTCACAGTTTGAGCATAGCATGCTTGTGCTCTGGGGATTGAGGAGGCTCTACTATCATCTGACTGAGACAGATGCAGATACTTACAACCAACCTCAGACTGAGCTGGTGAGCCCTATGGAATAGATAATGGAAGGACTGAAGTAGCTAAAGAGTATTGCAACACCATAGGAAGACCAACAGTATCAACTAACTAGGACCCCTCAGAGCTCCTAGAGGCTAGGCTGCCAACCAAAGAGCATTAGTGGACTGGTCCACTTCCTTACTACATAAGTAACAGAGAACTGAGATTTCTGGCCTCAGTGGGAAAGAATGTGGTTAATTCTGTAGAAACTTGATGACCCAAGGAAAGAGAATGTTAGTAGGCTATGGTGGGAATGAGTGAATGGGTGAGTACCCAGGTGGGTGGGTGAATACCCTCTCAGAAGCAAAGGGGTTGGGGATAGAGTAAAGAACTCATGGAGGAGGATCAGGAACGGAACACCATTTTGAATATAAATAAATAAAATAATTAATAAAATATATTCCTCAAAATTTAAAATTCAAAACAGGTACCAGTAAAAATACTTTCCATAAGTGATGGAAATATTAGTATTTCCAGTTATACAAAGAGAAGTACATAGAACACCAGATATATAGGAGAAGTTAAAGGGATGGTTATGCAAAATGCACTATGCAAAGAATTAAAGACAATTACAAGAGATAAACTGTTAGATAAACATAAATCTTGTTATTTTTTTCTCTTTAAAAAACATGTCCTTAAAGAAAACTAACAATATATGTCATATTATTTTGAAAGCTATATGTATGAAAAAATTCTCCAACTACTTGTCAAAATATTGAAATATCTCAAAAATAAATGATTGTTATACATAAAGAAAGATTATTGTAACTTAAAAGCAGTCTTAAATATGTAGCCTGGACCACTTCTGGGGCAACTAATAGATTCTCTGTTACTGGGAGACAAAGGGGGTGAGAATGAAGCACCAGACTTTTAATTATTCTGAACAAAAGCAGAAGAAGGTAGACAGAAAATAACTGGCCAAATTTGAAATAAATAGAACGATAAAACCAGAAACTTCAGGACATGAAGCTTCTCCTGTGTGAGAATTTTATCATCGATGTGTACCAATAACTACATATGTAAAATATACTCTCTTTGTTTTTGGTGGCTTTGGGACGAGTGTGCGTGTGTGTGTGAGTGTGTGAGTGTGGGGGAGTATAGGTGAATATTTGTCATTACTTAGTGATTGACCACTTTGTTTTTGAGACACATTCTTTCACAGGCTGGAACTTACCATGTATGATATGCTGACTGACAATTTGCTACATCATTTCTCTTCTCTTCCCTTCATTGTGCTGGGAATAGAAGCATACACCACAACACCTGCATTTTGTGTGCAAGTTCTTTGGATCAAACAGAGGTCCTCAGTCTTGCAAAACAAGACTTTACCAACTAAGCTCATGGCCCTTTACTGCATTCTGGTTTTTAAAGTATATTTCTATAATATTTCATTTCGTCATGTGTATAGTAATTGCAGCTCATTATATAGTATTTATTTTGTATCAAGTATGATGAGAAATAAGTAGATGATGTACAGATTGTAGAAGGAAAGTTATAGGTTTTCCTCTAATGTTGTGCCATTTTATCTAAGGGCATTATATGATTTTTCTATCTTGGAGAGAGACCTTAGAACAAATGAAATATAAATACAGAGAAAAATGTGCTCTCATATCTTGATTGTATGATTGCTAGCTATATAACAATGCAAGTCAAGACTACACACAATTTATAAGAAATCACTGTAAATACACAGACATGAATAAGTTTAATCCTACCTTCAGATGTGGAAAAAATGACCACTGTTAGCTGTTGGGAGATACAGGGACAATTTTCACTACTGATGTTTTCTGATAAATTGACAATACTTGGGTAGAAGATCCATCTCTCCGTATTTTGACAGTGCAAAATCATCTTACAAGGTTTGATAAAATTTGGGTGGTTTGGGAAGTGGTTATGGATTTGGGAAGAGTTGGGTGTACATGAGTATATGATCAAAACACATTATTTGAAACCTGAAACTTCTAGAGGGTCTAGTTTAAAACAACAAATAATCTAACAAACAACTCAACAACAAAAAAAAAGAAGATATGAATTTGAGAGGGAAAAGGGGAAGGAGTGTGTGGAAAAGCTGGAAAGAAGAATGGGAAGTGGGGAAATGATGTCATTATATTTTAATTTCAAAAAATAAAATCTATTTTCCCTTTTAAAGTTGTTTCTATCACATGTCAAACATTTATTCTTGTAGTAGTAAATAGATCCAACCACTGTAAAGCGAGAACATTTATAATTATTTACATAATTATACATTTTGAAATGCATCAAGAAAACTCTAACCCACTGGAAAAATGAAATAAACAATGAATATGTATTTGAAGTTTTCAGTTCCTTCTAACATTCAGAGAGAAAATAAAAAATCACAATGCAAAGTATAACAATAGTACTAGTTAAAATAACCTAGTAAATATTTCTAGAATGTTCTTCCCAACAGCAACACAAGAAGAATTGTTTTAGGAGCGTATATCATATGTACTAAGATAGACCATATATTACTAACAAAGCCATTCCTAATAAATATAATGTTAAACCATGAAAAATATGTTATTCGACATTACAGAGGAATAAATAAGAATAGTGAGAAAGATACAGCTGTAAGACCCTCCAAATAAATAATAAGATAAATGACAGACATGCAAATAACCTGAGTCTCAAAAATAGAGTTCAAATGAAAATTATAAAAAATAGAATTTGATGAAAATGAAAATGCACCCTATTGAAAATTAAATAAAACCCCTAAAGCAACAGGGGGAAGTGTTTTACATCTAAGTGACTGTTTTAGATAAAAAGAGAAAATGATAGATGTGAAATATACACATAAGCCAGGATGAAGAAGAGAAAATGGATTAATCCAAAATGAGCACTTACATTCACGACACTATTCCATACACTGCCACATTCCAGGCCTCACCAGAACAGAACCAGACTTTCACTAGGGTCGAAATTATATCTCTGAATCATAAAGAATCATAAAGAATCATAAAGGCTAATGTTCCAGAAATAGGCAGTATTGGTGTTCTCACAGCCTGAGAAAACTGTATGTATATTGGCTAATTTCTATTTTTCTGTTTGTCTATTTTTTAACTGTGAATGGACCCTTACAGGTTTTTGCTGCAAAACTAAATATGAATGTCTAGTAAATATCTGATAATTCATCAAAGGTACTTTAAGATCTAGTTTAAAGACCAATGGATCATACATTGATCCAATCCTCCGATATATATATATATATATATTTTTTTTTTTTTCAAAACAGGGTTTCTCTTTTTCTCTGTATAGTCTTCGCTGTCCTGGAACTCACTCTGTAGACCAGGCTGGCCTTGAACTTAGAAATCCACCTGCCTCTGCCTCTGCCTCTCCAGTGCTGAGATTAAAGGCTTGCACCAACACCGCCTGGCAGACATATTTTTTTAAAAAGTCTTTTGTGTTGGTCATGGCTAAAAACAGTCCAAACTTTGAGAAAGAAAAGTTCATGATGATTACTTTTAAAAAGAGGCAGTGAAGAGTTACATAACAAAAATTAAAACATAATACTAATTTCGCCTGCATTTTGTGAGAACTCCAGGTGTGCTTGGCAGGAAGTATTTGTCAAGTTACTGGAATATTCCAGGTGATTTATTAAGGTAAAGTGATGGAGCTTAACAGATATGCACTTTCCTGTCTCATGATCCCATCCCGGCATGCCAGTCACATGCATGCCTCAGTGTGATCATAGAATGTAACACTGTGAGAGAAGCAGATGTATTTGTCACATGTACTACACAGAAGCATTTCCAGGGTCCAGAATAGCATCTGAAACATCAACTGAAGTTTAATCAGTAGGTGACAATCTAACCTGTGTGAAGAAATTTGTTGTAAATCCAGAAATATGAGAGGACTACATTTAAAAAAAATAAAGTTGCTTCTTTTTAAAAGAAAAGTGTTTCATATTACTCAAATTTATAGGAAATAGTAATATTTTTATAAGGTTTTCAAAAGCTAATTCTAAAATTCCACTTTAGACATGACATAACAGAGGTTAGACAGCCAAGGTCACCTTTTGCTTCCGTTAATGATGATCTTGTCAAACTTCAATTAATCCACAGTAGGACAATAGAACATCCTATATAATTCTTGAAGCCAAATTTAAAATACCCTTTTCACATAGGTTTCTGGATATTTAGATGCTATTTTGAAATTTCAAATGAACTACCAAAAGAAAGTGCTGGAATAGTAGCTACATTACTTACTAATTTTTGTTGCTATGAATAAATATTTGACAAGAAACAATTTAAAAGAAGAAAGATTCATTCTGTCTCAGATGATGCAGACCCATCAGTATGGGGAAGGAAGGGCAGTAGAGTGCTGTTTCATGATATACATGAATCAGAAAGTTGGCAAATACTAATGTTGGCAACAGAAACTTAAATTCATCTTCCCATTTTATCCAACCAGATCCAAGCCCATAGAATGGTACAACGTGATCTCATGATGAAAGTTCCTCTCAAACATTTTCAGTGGACTTGTCCAGAAATGTATCTCCTGGGTGACTCCAAGTCCAGTCATGCTATTAGTGAAGATTACACAAACCAATTGCTAAAAATGGATCTTAAAAACATTAATTTTGAGTGTACGAGTCACCATACATAGTTATTTTCTTTGTGCTTTCTACTGTTTAAAAGCAATAAGACTCCATAGTCTTGGATTTCATTTCATCAAGCAGTATATGAAAAGCAGATGCTGCAATAATTTATCACTAATGCTCTTACAGCTCACATAGTTTGTCATAAATACAATGATCCTTAATTATCTTGGACATTTGAAAGAACCAACTAAAATCAGAATTGAAAGGAGCTTCAGAATATGAAGAATTTGCTGCAATACAAAGATTCATAGGGGAAAGGAAAACACGTTCAGAAGAAATAATATGAAGTGAAGATTAGAGATATGTGGGCTTTCAGTATTATGAAGCATAAAATCTTAATGATGATCCACCATTCTGAAAAGAACAGTGGCTCTTCACCCTGCTTCTGAATGTTCCATGTTACAATATGTCATAATCCCTAGTTATGGGAAATAGCCAGGTTATGTCTTGGATAGCCAAACCTTCTATCCCATGGTAGCTATGCCATGTCACATTTCAAGAGACAAATAGAGAAATTTTATTTTGCTTTGAAGAAGACCCTAACAATTTTAAGTCTTAATTTTTAAGAAAATTACTAGATCTATCAACTACCCAAAAGAAAATGAATTTGGAAATTACTTCAATTGGGACATGTTTGAGAGTAATTGTTTATTTAGCTTTAAGAATGTATGGTATAGGCGTCCGGCTCCAGCTCTCACTGCCATTGCAGTACACTGAACTCCATAGAGACAGTGCTGGGGCAAGCAAGAGCCACACGGGCATTGGGCAACTCTGTGCCTCAAGGAGGAAAATCAACTAAACATTGGCAAAGGAGATCCTAAGAAGCCAAGAGGCAAAATGTCCTCATATGCATTCTTTGGGCAAACCTGCCAGGAGAAGCACAAGAAGAAGCATCTAGATGCTTCTGTTAATTTCTCAGAGTTCTTCAAGAAGTGCTCAGAGAGGTGGAAGACCATGTCTGCTAAAGAAAAGGGGAAATTTGAAGATATGGCAAAGTTTGACAAGGCTCGTTATGAAAGAGAAATGAAAACCTACATCCCTCCCAAAGGGGAGACCAAAAAGAAGTTCAAGGACCCCAATGCACCCAAAAGGCCTCCTTCCGCCTTCTTCCTGTTCTGTTCTAAGTACCGCCCAAAAATCAAAGGTGAGCATCCTGGCTTATCCATTGGTGATGTTGCAAAGAAGCTAGGAGAGATGTGGAACAACACTGCAGCGGATGACAAGCAGCCCTACGAGAAGAAGGCTGCTAAGCTGAAGGAGAAGTATGAGAAGGATATTGCTGCCTACAAAACTATAAGAAAACCTGATGCAGAGAAAAAGGGGATAGTCAGGGCTGAAAAGAGCAAGAAAAAGAAGGAAGAGGAAGATGAGGAGGAGAATGAACAGGGTGAGGAAGAAGATGAAGAAGAAGATGATGATGATGATGAATAAGTTAGTTGAAGTGCAGTTTTTTTCTTTCCTATAAAGCATTTAACTTCCCCTTTACACAACTCACTCCTTTTAAACAAAAAATTGAAATATAAAGCTGTGTAAGATTTGTTTTTAAACTGTACAGTGTCTTTTTTTGTATAGTTAACATACTACCGAGTGTGTCTTTAGTTAGGCCTGTCCTGGTGATATTTTCAATAGCCACTAATCTTGCCTGGTACAGTCTAGGGGTTGTAAATTGGCATGGAAATTTAAAGCAGGTTTTTCTTGGTGCACAACACAAATTAGTTATATATGTGGACAGAGGTTTGTTTTTGTTTTTCTTTTCTTTTGGTTTTATTTTTGTTTTTTTTTTCCATCTTCAGTTGTCTCTGATGCAGCTTGTATGAAGATAATTGTTCTGTTAACTGAATACCACTCTGTAATTGCAAAAAAAAAAAAGTGGTTATTTTGTTGACATTCTGAATGCTTCTAAGTAAATACATTTTTTTTAATGAAAAAAATTTTGTGGTATAGATTTTCAAAGGATTTCTATAAGGAGTAATTTATATTTTTTGAATGGGTAAGTTGGCTATCATGTGGTATGCAAGTTGCAAGATATAAGGACTGTAATTGAGAGCACCATGGTGATGTCCCTACATAAGATTTGAAGAATAAATAGTGTATTGTCTGTTATCATTTAATTCAAATGATACTGATCTGGAAGGCCTTTCTCTGAGGGTTAGCTCTCAAGGTATCTCAAGGTGCTGTGCGAGCTGCCAAGGGAAAATAGTTATCAATAGTTATTAGAAGTCTTACCCAACTATAAATCCTGCAAATCACAATAATGACTGTCATAGCAGTGTGTCTCCAAGGTGTGGTAGTGACACTTACATCTTGGGTTTAGCCAACTGGTATCTATTTGGATTTAAGTCCTTCTCAGTAACAGAGGGATTATATCTGATACTGTTTTAAAGCTAGAATAGAAACCATGGCTGGAAAACCCATAAACTCTATAAAAGAATCTATTAATGCCTATTTTGCTAAATTAAATTAATATGGTTTTTAATTGCCTTTTAAACATGTATGCTTATACCATAAATTATTGTAGCTCTTCTTATTGGTGAATTTTCTTTTTCCAATAGAAATATGCTATTAAGGAAGCCCATCAAAAGTTAACTAAAGACAATAGGAAGCCATGGAATTCGAACCTCAAATGTAAATTCAGGATGGCTATAAACTTTAAGCACATAGATGGGAGGAAACTGTATCTTTAAAAAGGTACTTAGAAAAAAAAGTAATATTCTGTGGTATGAGCTCAAAAGACAAGTTACCTGGGCCTGAGGGTGTCCTAGTTAGTCAAATCTGGATGCAGATAGTGAAAAACCAGAAGAAAGACTTTAGTTTCCCTGTTGGTGGGCAACATTAGAGTCAGCCTTTTCTCATATATATAAGATCTTATACTCTAACCATCATCCCAACAGGTTCCCCAAAATAATATGGATTCGAAGATAAAATACTGTATACACCTGTGTACTTTCGTATGAGTTATACTTGCCTATGGATATTTGCATTCACTTTTGCTTTTTTATTCCATTCTTCTTTTTCATAGAAAGAAGCTATGGAAGTGAACTTTAAATTCTGGCTTTAGAAGAAAAGGAAAAAATACAGTAGTTAGCAGCCCTTAACAGTCAGCACATCCTGACACAAAGAAAGTTCACAAGCAACCCAGAGATTATAAAAGGAGTTTCTCTCCTTCAAGTAGAACTCCCCTGAGCCTTATCTGTAAAGTGTGGTTGAGGAACTCCAGCCAATAAGGCCCAAGTACATATGTAACCTCTGGGCTTTGACTTCTAGAAGAATAATTTAATAAAAATTTCTGGATGTAATAATGAATTCATGGAAATTAGAAAAATCACACTATTGTGATTCAGATCTGGATAAATAGAAAATGAATGATGCATGAAGACCTCCCTTCAGTTGCAGCTCCCTGGTGTCTAAGTAAGTAAAGCAGAGCTGGGAAATATTTACAATGTAAACAGTATGAAGGTAGAATACTAGGTACCTTGCAACAATTCAGGCTGGCCTACTAGATAATTTTTTCTTCACACTTTTTACCAAATTCTTAATCTGAAGTAAATATGTCAAAGATGAGTCAATAACAAAGCTTCTGTCTGAAATGGGAGACTCAACAACAAACAGTGCCCAATTGCCACTGTAAACTGCAGCTTACTTATGAGCAATTGAATCTCATTATTTCAGCCAAATTATCTTTTACTGCAGCGAAAAGCCGAAGAGTGAAAAAAACCAATAGCTTTCCTTCTGATTGCAGTGATGTGAATAACCACTGACCTCCCAAGAAACATGATTGTCCTCTCATTCAAGAGGGGTTGCAAAACAATGAAAACTAGAAACCACTGTTAACTAAGAAGATCAGGAGAGCCAAATGCATCATACATGTATATGTGTGTATATGTATTTGACTTATATGCTTCATATTGTTAGATGATTCTTTATCATGTCTGTAGTTCACATACTTTCTTAGAAAGGTAATGTCACAGTCTTGGTTAGAATTTCTATTGCTGTGACAAATACCGTGGCCAGTAGCAACCTGAAGAGGAAATAGATTTTTGGGGTTATACTTCTACATCATAGTTCATTTTCAAAGGAAATCAGCACTATAACTCAACAAGCAGACTTGGTGACAGGAACTGGTTCACAGGACATGGAGTGGGGCTGCTTACTGACTTGCCCAATGTGGCTTGCTCAGCCTGCTTTCTTATAGAACCCAGGACGACCAACACCTGTATGGTAACATCTACAATGGATTGAACTCTCCCACAACAATCATTAATTTAGAAAATGCTCTTCAGGCTTGCCTACATTCAAATTTAATCAAGGCAATGGACTCTGTCTATTTGTTTCCATTTGACATAAAGCTATCCAGAACAGTAACCATGATAAAAAAAAAAGCACACAAAGAATACTTTAAAATATTTTAAACATTTCTCTAGAGTCTAACGTCTTGACTTCTTTGTATATATTTGATATTAGCCCTCTGTCAGATTTAGGGTTGTTAAAAATCTTTTCCCAGTCTGTTGGTTACTGTTTTGACTTTTTGACAGTGTCCTCTGCCTTACAGAAGCTTTTCAAATTTATGAGGTTCCATTTTCAATTCTTGATCTTAGAGCATAAGCCATTGGTGTTCTGTTCAGGAAAATTTCCCCTGTGCCCATGTGCTTGAGGCTCTTCCCCACTTTCTCTTCTATTAGTCTCAGTGTATCTCGTTTTATGTGAAGGTCCTTTATCCACTTGGACTTGAGCTTTGTACAAGGGGATAAGAGTGGATCAGTTTACATTCTTATAAATGCTGACTGCCAGTTGAACCAGCACCATTTGTTGAAAATGTTGTCTGTTATCCCCTGGATGGTTTTAGCTTCTTCGCCAAAGATCAAGTGACCATATGTGTGTGGGTTCATTTTGGGGTCTTCAATTCTGTTTTATTGATCTTCCTACCTGTTTTTGTACCAATACCATGCATTTTTTTTTTACCACTATTGCTCTGGAATACAGCTTGAGGTCAGGGATGGTGATTTCCCCCAGATGTTCTTCTTAATAGCAGAGGGTGTTTTTATGAGACTTAAACTATGTCTTCTAAGAGAGTCAAAGCCAAGGGCATGGCATTACAGATCATGAATGTGAACTATCAATAAGGGTAAAATATGAAGATGTACTCTATAGTCGGAAAGATGAGGACAGGAACGCTTGTAGCTTCAGGCCTTAGGGATCTGACTGCCATGGCACTGAAAAACAAGAACATCTTAAGCCTGTGAGAAATGTGCAAATACGGAGACAAAGTGTGAAGCAGAGATTGAAGGAAAGGCCTTCCAGAGACTGCCTCTCCTAGAGATCCATCCCATATACAGTCACCAAACCCAGACACTATTGATGATGCCAAGAAGTGCATGCTGACAGGAGCCTGATATAGTCTCCTGAGAGGCTCTGCAGAGCCTAAGAAATACAGAGACAGATGCTCACAGCCAACCATTGGACTGAGCACAGGGTTCCCATTAGAGGAGTTAGAGAAAGAACTGAAGGAGTCGAAAGGGTTTGAGGCCCCAGAGGCCTCAAAATAACCCCAGCGGGCTGGAATAAAAGTATGAACTAACCAGATCCCCCAGAGCTTCTAGGGACTAAACAACTAACCAAAGAGTACACATGGCTCCATATGTAGCAGGGGATCCTTCTTGGACATCAATTGGAGGAGAGGCCCTTGATCTTGTGATGGCTTGATGCTCTAGTGTAGGGGAATGTCAGGACAGAAAAGCAGGAGAAGATGGGTGGGTGGGGAAATACCCTCATAGAAGCAGGGAAAGGGGGGATAGTATAGGGGGCTTTTGAAGAGGAAACCAGGAAAGGGGATAACATTTGAAATGTAAATAAAGAAAATATCTAATAAAAATGTTCAAAAAATATCTTAAATGAATTTTTCTTAAAATGTCAATAGTGTTACTTATTTTGGAATATGTACTAGTACTTTATATATGCATTATGACTAATGCTAAAAATATAACCATAAATGGATGCAGGTGCTATGCTAAAATATTAACCATATGCTAATTAGATTATCACCTAACATGTTAGAGAATCATTGAGTTGCTTCTGTAAATGAGAAAAATTAGTCTCTAAATATTGAACAGTTTACATCACTTACATCTATAGAATTAAAATACGGTTCAAACTGCCTTTGCATTTAAATGAAAAGAAGAATATATTTTATCTGTGAACCTGTCCAGTGGCAGATATAATTTTAGAATAACAAAATTATTGAGATACATTTTGTTGTTTATATTTTTATATATTTATTTTGTTTTTTTGTTGTTTTTTTTTTTTTTACTCTGGATTTCATCCTCAAATTCTTTTACCAACAATGGCAGAGATAGTTGCTAGCATCCACAGTTATAACAATAAACAGATGTTACACAGTCTCAGAATCAGAAGGTAGGAAAATAATGTGTTTGTTTGACTGTTTCCTTTTGCTCTAGAGGTTATTCATGACAGTGACAGCATGCCTTACTTCTCATGTATCCACATGTACATACTATTGAGAGGTTGGGACCAAAGACTGGTTCATCTGTTTCATTTTATTTTGATACATTTCTACAGGGATGCTCAAACATGTTGCAATTCTACCACTTGAAAAATATAGCCAGCAAGTTTCCTATAAGTCCTAATTCATCTTGGAATATAATATGAGGCTTAACGTTAAACAAGAATGTGAGAGATAGAAAGAATTTCCAATTTGAAACAAGCCAACAGAATGGGAAATACTTTACTTCAGCAAATAAATAAACACTAACTACATTTAAAATCCCATTGTAACTTTCAATATGTTAGCTGCCTCTACTCAGGCCTCATACTCATACATACTCATGAAAGAGGTGGCTATTGGGCATTTATAGATCAAAACCAGGCATGAAGTTAACTATCCAGTGCCATTGACTTGAGTGCAGTAGGAGATTCAAATCGTTTTGTTTCATTTTGCAGGTTTTAAAGCCTGTACATCACTTTTTGTAGCATGTCAAGCTCAATTTTATAGACTACCTATGTTCTCAGGACAAAAGACAGCATCCTGAGTCCAGGTTTAAGGATTGACCAATAGGATTATGAAAACACTGGTTGTAAACCTGTCTTTGAGTACATTGCTGAAAAGTGACTTTTATAGCTATGCTGTTGTCTTCTCTCCATTTGAATTTGAACAGTTTACTGTAGACTAATTTTGCAATTAAATAAGCACTGTTAGGACTACCTTACCTCCACTAAGCTAACAAACAGATCCAAATATCTCGGGGCTATGAAACAACCAAATTTGATGGTTTCCTAAGTAAATACCACAGATCAGCTGTTCCAATACAGAAATGGTGCTGTTCAATTTCCTAAGGAAAGGAAAATATGTTGACCCACTCACTAACTCATAAAACTACTTGTAAGTCCAAGTGGCATATTGATTCGTACTTCTGGGGAATAAACACATGGTCTAAACTCATGCTGATAGAGAAAAATTTGGTGAATGACAGTTATGCCGGCATTTCACGGAGTACCTTTCTTTCAGCACTAGATTGGTTTCAATAGTGAAGATTTCCAATTCTATCTCTGAGTTTGTTCAGGACAATTTAAAAATCCATTACTTTTGATACACTAGTCTTCTTTGATTAAAGTCACAATTATATTTTTATTTTTTCAAAAGTGACCTACCACTCACAAATTTATTATCTTGCAGTAATTTTACTGTTTATTGTATTCAAAATCATTTTATCTACCTATATCATATAATACAATGAGATTTTTAAAAAGTAAAGTCATTCAATAATCAAATCAGTATTAAAAGGATATCAAAGATATTAACTCTGCATAATATATAGCTGATAGTACCATATTTTTTGAAAATATACCTATAAATTTTGTTATATAAAAATTTCTTATATTCTCCATGGGAAGAGTAGTATTAATCATGGTGATTGTGATTTCTGAGATAATATTCAAATTTTTAATTAATTGCTAGGCCTGAATGTTCATTACAAAACTATGTAACATGAAACAGGATCACATATAACCTTGTTCTTTCTTAGTAACTTTAGTGAAGACAACTAAGGATTCAAAAAACATATGCTTGTTACATATAGTTTATGCTAATATAGAGACAAGCCTTTTTAATTAGAGGAAAATGAAGAGGCAGGTAGAGACTTTGCAGATATGTTGAAGGGGACTTAGGAGTATTTTTCAAGGGTTTATCTGTTATTGGCAGCAGATCTTAATTACTCTTAATTGCCACTTCAGATTGTATGATGTCCTTGCCTTAATACAGGTACACTATAACAATACTTTAAAATTCCAAGCTATGATTAGTCTATTGTTGCAATGGTGATTGCAACAGTGAGGGGGAGAATACAAAGTTAATGAGCAACATAAAGGGTCGGGGAAATGCACATAGCTGAGGAGAGCAATATTTTAAGCACAAAAGAGGAAATGGTAACATTGAACTGAGCAGCCATTGTGCTCCAGTGTTTGACGGGTGTGTGGAAAGCTCTGCTTTTGATGCCAGCTCATACACAGCATGTAGTGGCATGGGTCTATAATTCTGAACATCAGAAGGAAGAAGCAAATGATTACAAGCCCAAGATCATTCTAGGCTCACAGAAGTTGGAGACCATTCTGGGCTAAATGAGACCCTGCGTGGAAACAACAATGACAACAATTACAACATTGATCTGGACGTGTTCTCATCAAGCTCTAGTGACAGAGCTATTTCTGGGAAAGAGGTTGATTTAAATCAGACATTAAATTTCATTTTCATTGTGGCATAAAGATATATGAACCACACAAGTTATTTACCCTAATGTCACATGAAAGGAGAGACAAGTATTTTTTAATTCTTAATCTATCTATGTGAGTCTTAATGTTGCAGAATGACAGAGGGAGGGATGAAACACAGAGAAAGTTGAAGAGGTTCATCAAATGAGTTTAATGTTTAAGAATAGCATGATTCAAAAGGCTTTTTCCACTTAATCCTCCTGATGATGAATTGGGGTTCCTATTTCATAAGTGTGGCTAGGCCAGGGAGTGTGCTTTGGGTTTGTGGCGTATGTAGCACAGAAACTTTTGGTTGGCTCCTTGCTGGAATTCATTATGCTTTCTGTCTATCCACAATTTGTTTTTGTCTTACTCATATCCATCAACAGGTTCACTTATGGGCAATTTACTCATAGAAAAATTAGAAATTAGATTATTAGATTATTATAGTAAATGAAAACCACTGACAAATTCAGAATGAAGGGAACACAGGGTTGCAGGGATCAGAGAAAGTAACAAAAGAATTCCAGTGTGTGGCGTAATCATCCAGCACCTCGTGCCGGATTGGGCACTGTGTTCAGCACATATCATTTTGATTTACCATTTAATCAGTCTTGGAGTGTTTATCTGCTCAGCAAACATAGACGAGGCCAGGAGGCTAAGTGGCACCTTCCTAGGCTGAAGTCAGAAGAAACAGACAGGAGGACAATGAGGATGGAGTAAGACCACTTTAGGGGCTCACCTCTGTGCAAAATCTAGAGTTGGAAATTGTGCGTTTGTGTTTCTGTCATTTCTATCAGCTCCCGCCTAGGATGCTCCTGCCCTCACATCAACATGCAGCAACGGACACTCATATGGCTTTCTCCTGCACTGACATCTGACAGGTAAATGAAAACACTTTCAAGTACAAGCTGTCTAAGCATACCAAACAAATTCTTTTAAGTCAAAACTTTAAGATAAATAATTCCGTTTGTGTATTCACCACTTTCTCTGTGGTCATCCCAGGTTTAGTTTTATGAAATACTTGATCCCCAGTCAAGTACTATTCCCTCCCAAGTTGGAAAGCAATGTCTTGGTACCCCAGCTTCCTTTATCTCAGCTGCTTGTCCACAGGTAGATGTAGCTTAACAGTTATTCAACAAGGCATATGGACACAGCATGAAACATTGCTGGAAGTAGTGCATGATATTCTCTGAAGAGAGATGAGGGAAGCTTAGGAAGACATTGTAGCAACTGCCTATGAGCTTTCAAGAAGAACTATTGTTAAGGTTGCCAGTAAAGTAGGAAGAAACCATTATGACAGACTTTTCCGGAGGATAACCACATTGGAAAATATAGTTTTAAAACAACCTTTTTATGTGACTTTTCTCTAAAAAAAAAAGGCATGTACATAATAATGACTAAGAATTTTATATTGTTTTATACTATGTGATATACTCAGACATCACTCATTTCCTTAATGACAGGTTTGTTATTCAGTATGAACAGTAAGGTGAGCAGGCTCTAAAACCTCAGAAAATATTAGTATTACTGTGAAAAGGACTGGACTATGGTTTGTTGTTGTTGTTGTTGTTGTTGTTCACTTGCTTTCTTCCTGAAATACTCCTCCTCTACTTTTGGCAATGAAGTGTAAACCAGATCTTCAAGTTTTTCCTCTATAATCATATCCACCATCCACCCTTGTCATTTACTCGTCTTTCCATGACAGAATTTACATTGAGGGCTATGACATGGCAAGCCTGGTTAGAACTCCATTAATGAACTATTTCCCTAAATAGAGTTGCAAGAAGTTAAGTCCTCCTCCCCTTGGTGGATTTCCTCCATCCCATTTGTATTCTTTTTTGATTTTGTAGTGATTTCTAAAGTACTTAAGTCTTCTCAGGTATGAAGCATGATAGTGACAGCCCACAATAAAGTGATCCTGGTATCATATAATATAGAAGGAAGAATGAGCTAAAATTAAGACAACATAAATGCACATAAGCATCAGCCTTCTAACCAGGAGCAATAAATTTTTTGCTCAAATAATGAGGAGTTAGAGATGAGAACTCTGGGACAGTATCATAGGGCAATGTTATTACTTACCTTTAAGGACATTCAGCAAAAGTTCTCAGATAAGCTCAACCCCAAAAATAAGCCTGTTCCCTAAATGCATGACATTTTCTCTCTAGAGTGCACTCAATTCATTCCTGGCTTTTGTAGGGCAAAATGTTGAAACTCTTTTCGCTATACGAGTTGGGGTTCAGTTGTCAGGGTAATAGCTTACTGACAATTTCCAAATAAGAGCCTGATCAACACAACATTCAAATGAACTCAAGGCCCTCTCTATAGATTACTGTTTTCACCTCAACAGCTGGTTGAATGCACATTTACCTTGAAATGATTTTTAAAACCCACTGCTCCTACCAAACAGGTAGTATACATTTTAGCATTGCTTTGCGGTGTGACACCAAGAAAACAGAGGCAGTGTCATGGAAAGATATGACTGAGAAAGTCCCTCAGGTTCATGCTAAAATGAACAGAGTTATTATTTTTTATCTCTTCCTGTTGGAAGGTCAAAGAAGTCTTTCAAGAGATGAAAGAAGAACACAGATGTGGGGGGGTGTTTTATTTAGAAATCATTGTTGTCTTTGTGGTTGACTTAAAATTAGCTGAGTCTACTTGGCTTTGTATTGCACAAGTAGCACAAGTTGTCATAGGCTGGGGAACATACTACAGGGATACAGTGCTTTCCTATGTGTACAGGTTTTGGATTAAGTTTCTTGTAAAGAACACACACACACATACACGCACACATATATACACACAGGCACACACACACATACACACATACATACACACATGCACACACACACATACACACATACATACACACACACACACATCAATAATTAATAAAGAGCAGAACACTCTAAAACTCAGCGAGTTTATTCGACTTCTATTATTTGTCAATTCCTGTTTCTCAGTGTTCCCAACATCAGTCTTTTCTCAAGGAATGCACAGTCACTGTGAGAGTGAGTGATGTTATGACCAAAACATGTTAAAAAAGAATCAGAGGTCAGCTAGTTCTGTAATAATGAGCTCTTGATCATTATTTAATAGGAAGACATGTAGAAATAAACAACATGGAGAGAGACCATAGACACTGCAACTGATCTCAAGTTGCTTGACAGATGTCATAGAGACTACCTTCTTCTTTCTTCCTCACGTTTTTTGTCCCTTCTCTTCCCGTTCCTTGAAAACTTGGAAAAATGAACAGGTTTTTGTTGTGTAGGGGAAAGTATTGTGTCAGAGGCACATTGGGAACTGCTTTTTGTCCTGTTAACCTTTCGAAGGCTTTGAAGGACTATGTGCAAAAGTCAAATCCACTTCTCCATTAATAAGCAACACAGAAGAAAGCAACCAGACAAGATGGAACCTTAACTTTGAAGTCTTTCCATAGACAACATGGGGAAAGATATGTATGGGAGTGGGCAGGCAAGAGACGAGTAATGTAAAAAGGTAAAGCAGGAAAGATGAAATAGGCTGCAGCCAGTAGAAACTATCAGCAAACAAAGTCAAGGATAAGGAAAACGTCAAGTTCTTTGATTGTTTTGGAGTTTTAAGAGAATGCTCCATTTTTTATGTTGTTATTTATGTTTTGAAAACTTTACATATCAAATTTTTATATTGTTGCCCCCCAACACATACATACACTCAGGTCTTACCCAAACTCCATATCCACTCAACTCTCTTAAGACAAAAACAAAAACAAACCAAACACAGCAAAAGTTCAGGAAAAATATAGTCTGATTTATATTGACCAACTAACAGAATATTCATGTTTCGAAAGCCGATTCTGCATTTATTTTTTAATTAATTCATTTATTTCCATCAAACATTGCCCTCTCCAGGTTCCTTATCACAGAGACCCTCCCCCAACTTCCAGCCACTTTTCCCCTGAAAGGGTAGCACCAGCCCCCCCCCCCCCCCCCCCCCCCCCGTATTCCCCCAACCCTGGAGCAAGAAGACTCTGCCAAGATAGGCAGGTCCTTTCTCACTGATGCCAGGCAAGGCAGCCCTGTGGAAAGGATACCACAATTAGGCTACAGCTTTAAGGAGAGTCTCTGTTCCAGTTGTTGTGGGGCCCATAGGGAAACTGAGCTGCAGATCTGCTACATTTGTGCCAGGTCCTCATTCATATCCCTGTGTATTTTTTTTGTTGGTGGTTCAGTCTCTGAGAGTTCCCAGTGGTCCAGGTTACTTGACTCTGTTGAGCATACTGTAGGGATCTGGTTTCCTTCTTTCCCTAAGTCTTCCATAGGAGTTCCTGACCTCAGTCCAATGTTTGAGTGTGAGTGTCTGCATCTGTTTCAGTCAGATGCTGGGTAAAGCCTCTCAGAGGACAACTCTGATAGGTTCCTGTCTAAAAATGTAGCAGAGTATCATTAATCTATTTGCATTTCTTTCCAGACATGATTCTCTGTGTGCTTTAGTATTAGAATACTAAGACAGAACAAGACATTTGTCCTCTGGCTTCACTAAATAAGAGATACAATTCTGGACCCAGTATTTGTAGCATTATAAACCTATTGACAAGCAGATGTAAGTGAATATATGCTTAATGCCCGAAAGTTGACTTTGAAACCAGTGACAGTGAGCCTGGAAGAAAATTAGGAGCATTGTTCTTCCTATAGAAATAGAGCAGGCATTTAATGGAAAATTTATGCTTACTAATTAAATACATATAATTTACATTTGTAAGAGTTTTGCTAAACTAAATGGAAAATATGTTTTACTTTTTAAAAATATACAAAATGAAAACACAAAGAGAAAAGCAACCATTTTGATTTAAGTCCTGGCAAATACCCAGCAAGCAATAACGTGAAGATTTAATATTATTACAATAAAAAAATATAAAGCCTAGTGCTCATCCAAGCATATTTCAATCAAAGTTCTCCTTGAGAATCTTCCTACTGACAATATAATTTCATTCAAAATAAACAATAAGATGCAAAAACTACTGTAAGCAGTTTAGAAAATTACATATCAAATATCTTCGTGAAGCCTCTGGGTCTTTAGAGCAGTTTGACTAGCAGGTCTCACTGCATATGCAGATTTAAATAATTCATTTGTTTAAGAGATCTCCTGGTCTCAATTCACTCTTCAGCAGGAAGTTGCCTAGCAGTCATATCAGTGGTAAAAGGAAATAAAGGTTCATCTTCTCATTTGACAGAAATGATATAAAAAAAAGTCATGCTTACAATTTCACTGTAGAGCCAGGTAACAATAGTTTCTTCACTTAAAATCCGGTCTGTATATATGTGACTTCACAAGCCCAGATGTTCCCTGCATATGTACACATTTAGTATTGTTTTAAGGATGGTTCTCTATTGGATAGTGGAAACCCTACCTCTTAAATTAACATGTGAGAATCACAGAGATTGAGGCCAGGTGAGTCACAGAAACAGTGAGAGGAAGGTCAGTGGCAGTACTGAGCTGTTTCAGGTCTTCTAAATGTTGCCACTCCTCCTCCCTTCAAGTATACCAAGCAAGGCATTATTTGTGGTATCCTTTCTCAATATCATCAGAGGACTAGTTTCAAGATCCTGTGGAGACACTAGCATCTCCCAATGATATCAAGAATATAAACATATTTTGATATGTATTTAGAAACAGCTCACATCTGTTTATAAATTGTACTTCACTGCAGATGTTATGTAGTTATTACAGAATCTAGTTGAAGAAAAATGTCTGTGCATGTGCATTCATACACTTCTTTCTTCTCAAGTATCTTAAGTCTGTGATTAGGTGAATTCCAGGTAAAAGAGATTCTCTATCTATCTGTGTATGTATCTATCAATCTATTATCTATCTATCTATCTATCTATCTATCTATCTATCTACCTATATTTTCTCTTTCTTAATGTCCTCTGTCCCATATATAGATATACATACAGATATATATATATATATATATATATATATATATATATATATATATAGAGAGAGAGAGAGAGAGAGAGAGAGAGAGAGTGAGAGAGAGATAGGTAGAAGTACGTAGAGGTAGAGATAGAGATAGAGATAATGTTCCTATATGTTCAGGTGGGTATCAAATGGACAGAATTCACAAAATGAATACACACATACACACGCTGTCACACACACACAAACACACACACTCCGGACTAGATATATACATACACATTCATCTATAAATGTGGATTCATACTTTGCAATGCCCAAGTTGTTTAGATTTTGATTAACTTGAATAAATCTCTAGTTCTCTCATCTTTGCATGGATTTCCTCTGATGATTTAGCCAATAATAGAATAATAAAATAAAAAGACAACAACAATAAACTAACCCAGGCCTTGTGTAAAAGAGGGAATTTACAAAATCGATGTCTGCCAAACAAGTTGTACTGTAGCAGCTATTCTGAGCTTTTGCTCTAAATGTCCACATGGAGATGATCTGATGATTAAAATGTTAAAATCTTTACAGAGATCCATTTTTATTTCATTTGCAACATTTAAAGAATTTTTTGATTGAGCATACATCAGCTTGGATATAAAAATACATTTTAAAATCAGTCTATTTCAGACAAAATTAACTCTAAAATAGTTTCTGAAGCATTATAGATCATGGAGACCTATGATATCAGGGAAGAGGCTGCATGTGTTTGCATGGGCTGTGGACTATAAGGAACATTTAGTTTTTCTCTGTAAAAACCTAGAAGGTATTTCGAGACACTAACTTCATCAAGTTTATATGATATAACATAATATGATATCATATCTGGTATGTCATGACGTGTTTGATATGTGTTTGTATATATATCCATTACTACACTTGAGAACATGGTAACTCAAACTGTAACACACCATCTCGCCTCTAGCTGCACTTGCTCTCTTGCTGGAAACATTCATATAGACAGGATATTTTTAAGGCAGGTTATTTCAACTTCGAAACTGGCTTTCATTTCTTCCTAAGAAAACAATTTACTGGGAATTTGTATGACCCAGGTGGCTGAGGACAGTTTTGTCACATGATCAACTGAAGAAGACAATATTGGATATTGATAAAAGTAGTCTAGAGAATTGAAACGTAGTTGCTCTGCAGTAATGTCCTGAGATAGGAATTATATGAGTTGTCTGTATAAGTAGAAAGAGAACATTTTCTTGCCAACAATATTTGGTATTTGAGATATTTTACCATAATGCATGTACTTAGATATTCTAAGTATAGTATAGTATGAGAACAGAGTTTTCAGGTGTGTAGACCAAATAGAATATAAAAAGCTACAAGGCTTGGATATGGATATGCTAATATGAGATTCATGAACACAGTGAGCTTTCTGACATTCATGCAGGAAGTATGATAGGGTGGTATCACATTCCAACTTCTTTACACAACTTTCAATTTTATGACATTTGAATTGGAAATTCAGTGACTGAGGTAGATAACACTATCGACAATGCTCATTCTGTTAAATTCATTTTTTCCAATATGTAACATCAGTGAGAAATAATCATAGTAGATACAAATGGAGTCTAACTAAGGGACCACAGAAATTCCATAAGGTCAGCAGGCTACCCCCACCCAAATATAAATTATGAAAGCTGATATCTGAAGCCTTCTCTGAAAAAAATAGTGATTTAAATAAGTGAAGAGAAAATACTTTTCTCAGTACTTTTTAGCAGTGATCCTATTCAAACTGCTGTCATCATGGCTACTATCCAAACCAAGTTAGCAGATGAAGAAAAAACAGGAAACAAATGTCTACAAATAGCAAATGTGATTCATGGATCATTTGTGGCCTTAATTTTGCAAATTTTCTCTTACCTTTACCTGGGAAAATTCAAAATATTATGGACATTACTTGTCCAGGATACAAATGACAGTTCTAGGCAACCCATGCAGTGTCTGGAAGAATGTGTTTTGTGCTTTAAGATATCTGTAGTGAGGGTCTGAGTTCAGTGACATTTGGACTGAGTGGGACAGAGCAAGCATGATTGGGATGATAAAATATGGTCATTTATCTCATTTTTGACAAACAAAAGAACAGATACTTATTAGATTTATGATGGAAAGATAGACGTTTTTCTCATTCTTTGATACTATCTATAATATTCTTAGAGATTTCCACCACCAAGCACAGATTAACAAGAGAATGTTATATCCAGCATAAGAGCACTATTATATTCAGATCAAAGAAAGAAAAGCAACTTAAACAGTTGCTTAGGGATCTTCCATAAATAATAATCCAAAAAAGGGCAATCTGCTTTAGAGGCAGAATAATCAGAGGAAAGGTGGCTTAGAGCTGAGGAAACAGGGCAAGGTGGACTTTTCTCTTCCACTTCTGCCCAGAGCAGACCCCTCTCTACAGTTAGCAATCTGGAAAGAATTTATGCCTATCTTTTGACAAGAAGAGAGTAAGTGGGAAGACCTCCCCTTTGATCTATAGGAAAATTTACTGTTGAAATTCACTCTTCATTTTGATGATATTAATCTCAACACTTAGAATTTGCAAAATATTTGGGACTGCTGAGCATATAATAAAACACTCAAACTTGTTGCTGTGAAAAGGACAAAATAAGGCACATTAGTAATATGGATGCTGTAATACAATGTGCCTAAAAGGTGAGAATGAAGGGTGTAGGTAGAAATATGATAGGGAATAGGTGAGATTTAAATCAATATTTATTTGTAAAACAAACAAGACCCATCAACATGAGAACACATTAGGACTTACGCTGCCTTACATTTTATTGGACTTGTATTGAAGTGCAGGCAAAGATATAAGAAGGTTGGTTAAGTCATGTGCAAAGTGCCTTCCTTCTACATTAGTGCTAACAACTATATATATGTTGTATCCCATCCTCAAATTGATAAGAGTCTGACTTGTCACTTTGTTTAAGTCTGAGTTGTATACCTGAACATACTAATTAGCATCCATAAAATTTAAAAGTTAAGGTATATTTGACAAGATTTATTTTTAGATTAATTTATATTTGTTTATTGTTTTGTCTTGTGCATGTATGGGTGTGTGTGTGTGCATAAGTGTACACTCCATACATGTGCAGTTGCCCTAAGAGACAAAACCAAGGTGTCATATTCCATAGATCTGAAGTAATCTTTAGTTTTAATTTACCAGACATCGTTAGTAGTAACTGCATTTCAGTCCGCTGAAAGAGGCACAAGTGCCCTTAATTATTGAGACATTTCTCTAATACTTTACAAATTCTATTTTCACAATTTTTTTTTTTACTAAGGTAGTATTTTAAATGTTGAACTTTTTAGGGTAATAAGAGGTTACTGGGTTTTGTGACTGTTTTTGTTTCTTCTTTGCATTGTAAAGGGAGCTTCTCCTGAAACCCTGTCCTCAACTCTTACCTATCACATGATTCTTGCAGAAGAAATAGCTCAAGACTTCTCACAGCTCATTCTTGCTCTGATCCTTTTGTGCATTTTTCATTGTCTTCAATTAATTAGTGAACTTTAACCAAGTAAATAAGACCTTGGATATAAACAAACCTGAGGTTTTCCACAAATACTATTAGTTCCTCGTAACTTTGGGTATGTTTCATAGCATTAGTAGAAATTCTATCTAACACAGCATAAGGACTCTATACCATGGATCTTATCTGTTAATGTAAATAGAAAAGGAACCCCAGTCATGAGGAATTCAACCAGGAGGTTATTCTCTGCATCCTTTGAGAAATTTTGAAATTCTGTGTGCATATTTTTTTGTCTCACATCAGTCTAAATATTTTGTGCTCAGGAGATGACTCAGCAGGTAAAAAGATTTGCCAACAAGCCTCACAGTACAATATAAAACCTGAGATTCGTGTAATGGGAAGGGAGAACTAAGTCCTGCAAATTGTCCTCTGAGCTCCAAATGTGTCATGGCACACCCCCACACAAATACATAGAGAAATACACACACACAAATGCACACAGACACAAACACACACTAAATAAGACTTTAATAGAAATAATCTAATTAGTATATGAAATGATATCTGTTGTTATATCAAATAAAAGTTCCTACTGATGTCCCAGTAAAGTCCGTGTAGTTATATGCCATGAGAAAATATGCATTCCATTTTGCCCTGTGGCCATGCTTTCATATAAGATTTCCAAGTAATCTTTCAATACTTTTGTTGAATATATATCATAAATATTTGTGAAAAGCAGCTTTGATTCCCAGAGAAAGGGTTGGAAAGATTGTAGTTGGTTGCCATCCTTTCCCATCATCTTGTTATCCATGTCTGAGTGACCAGCTGTGCTGACTTATGCTCTCCAGACACAAACTGAAGTAAGGAGAAAAAAACTCAACTTGTATCTGAGCAAGAAGGTCCAGTCAATCCCCTCTGAGGTTGGTATACTTTTAGGTTTGCGTGTAATCTGCACATGCAATCCTGTCTCCACAGTCTAAGAGACTTCATTTAACAATGAGCTCTTTGAGATTTTAACTAATCATAGGTATAAACCAGTGTGTTAGCTCAGCTTAAAACAACTCATTTCAGCCTGGATTACTCTAATACATTCCTATCTTATCCAAGGCAAAGAAGCAGAATCTAGTTCTAAAGCTGATCTGTTTTTGTTTTCCTCAGTTATCTAGAGAAGGACTTTGTTGTTGTTGTTTGTTTTATCTTTAATATTACAGAAGCATCCAGTGATTTCATGCTAAAGAATTCAGATTAAAGTTATCAATCAAGAATTAAATCCTGTCTTCTGGGCCTCAAGTAAGGGCAGTATATTCAAAGTGGAGACATGTCTGCTCAACTACCGTGAGGAAATCTTTATCCACCAAAGCATCAGTGGAAACGTGCCTTTGATGTGCCCCACTTTCACAGATTACTCCCTTGCATTGTATATACTTTTGTATCTGTTATTGCACCTAGCAAAGAATGCAAATTCCAATTGATTGATTAAACCGATTTAGACTGCCTCACTTGCAGATAGCCCCAAAGGAAAAAGCATAAAAACAAACAAAAAGGAAAAAAATCCAAGTTCTTTCACACCAAGAGTCTGTGGATGTTGTGTGGTAAGGAAGGAAAGGGATGATCTGTTCTGGCGGTCATTCTCTCTCATATCTTCAAACTTCCTTAAAGGCTGTTATTATTTCCCCTTCACAATTTGTAAACAGCACAATATAACACAATAAAACATATTGTTCTGGGTAATTTACAGTTTCAAACTAGTCTCTTGATGACTTTCTCCCTGAGCCATTAATTACAGAACAAGGGGGCACAATAACATGCAGGCACCTCCTTCAAATGAACATAGATATGCTCATGATTTTAGGAAAGGAGGAGCCACCTCTCAAAGCTGCTGAACTTAATGAGTTGTTAGCACACCCAGCGTAATTCAGAATCTTCATCTTAAAGATGAAATTGGACTCAAGACCCATCTGCCTGACTGAAAGTCAAGTGAATCTGTAACTCACAAGTATTTTCCAGTTTAGGGAGATGAAAATATTTTACAGAAACTTTTATCCCTTGGTTTATCAAATTTTTGAAAAAGTGGGCATGAAGAAACTGAAATTTCCCCAAGGATAACATACTGAGAGGAAAAAAAGCTTGAAGCTTACTATCACCCAGAGGAAAGTTTACATTCCAGAAGAGATAAAACACAACTCTGATTGTCAGATGATATTACTTGGGTGAATGGAGACCAGATAAGGATGGGATTATGTTAGGCAGGACTATACCGCACCCTGGACTGTTTAGACATGGACATCCCCAACTCCCAGACATCTCTATTTTAACTTCACTCTGGCACTCTGAGAATGGACTGGGAAGAAATCACTAGAACTCTTTCCCTTTCCCAGTGTGGCCATATTGCATCCATGTCTATTCTCGGCATTTCACTACCAGGGAGGAAAACTGTCTTCTTGAGGCATAGATAGTAACCTTCAGTTTTAAAATGCTGTAAGTCTGACTAGTTGCAGTAGCTTCAGAAGGAAAAGATGTCATTTAAAAAAACATCATTAAGAAAAACAGGGGAGGAGCTTTAAGACACCCAGAATCCTAGGTGAGTAGGCCTTGACACCACTCCCTAACAGGGAGTAATTGGGACCCTCGGGGATCCAGGAACTTCCTCACAGCCAGAGGCAAAGGACCTTTCTTCCTGTTTATGCCGGTGCCCAGAGCAGTCCTAGGGTGCCAGCTCTGTACCCAATCCCCCCAAACACAGAGGAGGCTGGACTCCCAGTAGTTCTAACATACCCAAGAACATAGGATAATAGAATCACAGGATCTCAGGAGCTTGGGCACACCAGGATTTCAGGACCCAAGAAGCAGCCTCATTCCCAGGAGCTACCACACCCAGAATCTCACTATCTTAGGATCACAGGGACAGCTCAACTCTGAGGAGTTCTGACACAACCAAGATAACAGGACAGACAGGCTTCAGTCAGAGACAGTGAGTGAAGGTAGCACTAGAAATAACCAGATGGCAAAAGGTAAGCTCAAGAAAATAAGAAACAGAAGCCAATGTTACTTGGCATCATCAGAACCTAGCTCTCCCACCATAGCAAGTCCTGAAAATCCCATGATGACAGAAAAGCAAGATTCAGATTTAAAATCACTTCTCATATTGATGACAGAAGACTTTAAGAAGGACATAAATAACTCCCTCAAAGAAATACAGGAGAACACAGGTAAGCAGGTAGAAGCACTTAAAGAGAAAACACAAAAATCCCTTAAAGAAATACAAGAAAATACAACCAAAGAGGTGAAGGAATTGAATAAAACCATGCAGGACATAAAATTGGAAGTAGAAACAATAAAGAAATAAGAAAGAAAGACTACACAAGAGATAAAAAACCTAGAAAAGGGATCAGGAGTCATGGATGCAAGCATCACCAACAGAATACAAGAAATAGAAGAGAGAATCTCAAGTGTAGAAGACACCATAGAAAAGATTGACACAACTGTCAAAGAAAATACAAAATGCAAAAAAACTCGTAACCCAAAACATCCAGTAAATTAAGGACACAATGAGAAAACCAAACATAAGGATAATAGGTATCGAAGAGAGTGAAGATTCCCAACTTAAAGGGCCAGTTAATATCTTCAACAAATTATAGAAGAAAACTTTCCTAACCTAAAGAAAGAGATGCCTATGAACATACAAGAACCTTATAGAACTCGAAATAGACTACATAAGAAAATAAATTCCTCCCATCACATAATAATCAAAACACCAAATGCACAAAACAAAGAAAGAATATTAAAAGCAGTAAAGGAAAAAGGTCAAGTAGCTTATAAAGGCAGACCTATCAGAATTACACCAGACTTCTCACCAGAGACTATAAAAGCCTGAAGATCCTGGATAGATCTCATACAGAACCTACGAAAACACAAATGCCAGCCCAGGGTACTACACCCAGCAAAACTCTCAATTACCATAGATGGAGAAACCAAGATATTCCATTAGAAAACCAAATTTACACAATATCTTTCCACAAATCGAGCCCTACAAAGAATAAATGAGAGAAGCCTTCAACACAAGGAGGAAAATTATACCCTAGAATAAGCAAGAAAGAAATCGTCTTCCAAAAAACCCAATAGAAGTTAGCCACACAAACCCAACTGGATCTCTAATAACAAAAATAGCAGGAAACAACAATCACTTTTTCTTTATATCTCAACACCAATGGAGTCAATTCCCAAATAAAAAGACATAGACTAATGGACTGAATATGTAAATAGGACCTAACATTTTGCTGCATACAGGAAACACACCTCAGTGAGGAAGACAGAAACTACCTCAGAATAAATGGCTGGAAAACAAATTTCCAAGCAAACGATTCCAAGAAACAAGCTGGAGTAGCCATTCTAATATTGAATAAAATCGACTTTCAACTTAAAGCTATCAAAAAAGATAAGGAAGGACACTTCATACTCATCAAAGAAGAAATCAACCAAGATGAAATCTCAATTCTGAACATCTATGCTCCAAATACAAGGAAACCCATAGATCACAGAAACGGAAACTAAATAGAAACACAGTGAAACTAAGGGAAGTTATGAACCAAATGGTTTTAGAAGATATCAATAGAACATTTCATCCAAAAACAAAAGAATATACGTTCTTCTCAGCACCTTCTCCAAAATCAAGCATATAATTGGTCACAAAACAGGCCTCAACAGATACAAGAAAAATGAAATAATCACATGTATCCTATCAGATCACCACGGACTAAGTTTGATCTTCAATAACAGTAAAATCAATGGAAAGCCCTCATAGACATGAACACTGAACAACACTCTACTCAATGATAACTTGGTCAGGGAAGAAATAAAGAAAGAAATTAAAGACTCTTCAGAATTTAATGAAAATGAAGATACATCACACTAAAACTTGTGGGACACAATGAAAGCAGTGCTAAGAGGAAAACTCATAGCTCTAAGTGTTTAAAAAAAAAAACTGGAGAGAGCATAAACTAACAACTTGACAGCACACCTGAAAGCTCCAGAACAAAAAGAAGGAAATATACCCAAGAGGAGTAGATGGCAGGAAATAATCAAACTCAAGGCTGAAATCAACCAAGTAGAAACAAAAAGAACTATACAAAGTATCAACAAAACCAGGAGCTGGTGCTTTGAGAAAATAAACAAGATAGATAAATCCTTAGGCAGACAAACCAGAGGGCACAGAAACAGTATTCAAATTAATAAAATCAGAACTGAAAAGGGAGATATATACCAACAGAAACAGAGGAAATCTAAAAAAATCATCAGATCCTACTACAAAAGTCTATACACAACAAGCTGGAAAATCTGAATGAAATAAACAATTTCCTAGACAGATACCAGGTATCAAAGTTAAATCAGGATCAGATAAACCATCTAAATAGTCTTATAACCCCAAAGAAATGGCAGCAGTCATTAAAGGTCTCCCCACAAAAAAAAAAAAAAAAAAAAAAAAGCCCAGGACCAGATGGTTTTAGTGTAGAATTCTACTAGACCTTCCAAGAAGACCTAATAGCAATTCTCTATAAACTATTCCACAAAATAGAAAAAGAAGGAATGCTATAAATTCGTTCTATGAATCCAGAATTACACTCATACCTAAACCACACAAAGACTCAACAATGAAACAGAACTTCAGACCAATCTCTCTTATGAATATCAATGCAAAAATACTCAATAAAATTCTTGCAAACTGAATCCAAGAACACATCAAAACAATCATCCATAATGAACAAGTAGGCTTTATCTCAGGAATGCAAGGAGGGTTCAATATTCGGAAAACCATCAATGTAATCCATTATATAAACAAACTCAAAGGAAAAAAACACATGATCATCTCATTAGATGCTGAGAAAGCATTTGACAAAATTCAACATCCCTTCATGGTAAAAGTTTTGGAAACATCAGGAATTCAAGCCCCATACCTAAACATAGTAAAAGCAATATACAGCAAACCAGTAGCCAACATCAAACTAAATGGAGAGAAAGTTGAAGCAATCCCACTAAAATCCAGGACTAGACAAGGCTGCCCATTCTCTCCTTACCTATTCAATATAGTATTCGAAGTCCTAGCCAGAGTAATTAGACAACAAAAGGAGGCCAAAGGGATACAAATTGGAATGGAAAAGAGTCAAAATATCACTATTTGCACATGATATGATCATATACTTAAGTGACCCCAAAACTTCCTCCAGAGAACTCCTAAAGCTGAAAAAAAAACTTCAGAAAATGGCTAGATATTCAGAAAAGTGGATAGATATAAGATTAACTCAAACAAACCAATAGCCTTCTACTTAAAGGATAAACAAGTTGATAAAGAAATTAGGGAAAGACACCCTTCACAATAGTCAAAAATAATATGAAATATGTTGGTATGAATCTAACCAAGCAATTAGCAGATCTATAGGACAAGAAGTTCAAGTCTCTGAAGATAGAAATCAAAGAAGATCTTAGAAAATGAAAAGATCTTCCATTATCAAGGATTGGTAGGATTAATAAGGTAAAAATGGACATCTTGCAGAGAGCAATCTACAGATTCAATGCAATCCCCATCAAAATTCCAAATCAATTCTTCACAGAGTTAGAAAGAACAATTCTCAAATTCATTTGGGATAACAAAAAACCCAGGATAGCAAAAACTATTCTCAACATTAAAAGATCTATTGGAATCACCATCCCTGACCTCAAGCTGTACTTCAGAGCAATAGTGATAAAAACTGCATGGTATTAGTACAGAGACAGGCAAGATCAATAGACTAGAATTGAAGACCCAGACATGAACCCACATTCCTATGTTCACTTGAACTTTGACAAAGGAGGTAAAAAATTAGGTGGAAAAAGACAGCATTTTCAACAAATGGTGCTGGTTGAACTGGAGGTCAGCATGTAGAAAAACACAAATTGATCCATTCCTATCTCCTTGTACAAAGCTCAAGTCTAAGTGCATCAAGAACTTCCACATAAAACCAGATACACTGAAACTAATAGAAGAGAAAGTGGGGAAGAACCTTGAATACTTAGACACAGGAGAAAAGTTCCTGAATAGAATACCAATAGTTTATTCTCTAATATCAAGAATTGAAAAATAGGACCTCATAAAATTGCAAAGTTTCTGTAAGGCGAAGACACTGCCATAGGACAAAATGGCAGTCAACAGATTGGGAAAAGATCTTTACCAATCCTACATCTGACAGAGGGCTAATATCCAATATATATAAAGAACTCAAGAAATTAGACTCCAGACAACCAAATAATCCTATTAGTAAATGGGGTACAGAGCTCAACAAAGAATTCTCAACTGAGGAATATCTTATGGCCAAGAAGCACTTAAAGAAATGTTCATCATCTTTAATCATTAGGGAAATGCAAATCAAACAACCCTGAAGTACTACTTCACATCAGTCAAAATAGCTAAGATTAAAAACTAGATGACAGCAGATGCTGGCAAGGATGTGGAAAAAGAGGAACACTCTTCCATTGTTGATGAGATTTTAAGCTGGTACAACTACTCTGGAAATCTGTCTGGTGGTTCCTCAGAAAATACCTGAGGATCCAGTGATACCACTCCTGGGCATATACCCAAAAATGCTCCAACATATAACAAGGATATGTGCTCCACTATGTTCATAGCAGCCTTATTTATAATAGCTAGAATCTGGAAAGAACCCAGATGTCCTTCAACAGAGGAATGGATACAGATAATGTGGTACATTTATACAATGAAGTACTACTCAGCTATTAAAAACAATGACTTCATGAAATTTTTAGGCAAATGGATGGAACTAGAAAATATATATCATCCTGAGTGAGGTAACGTGATCACAAAAGAACATACATGGTATGAACTCATCGATAAGTGGATATTAGCCCAAAAGTTCACATTACCCAAAATATAACTGGTTGGGTCCTTGCTGGCAGGTTGAGCAAGAAGATTGCTGTCCTGGTCCAACCTGGCCTCTATGTGGTTGAGCTGGGCCAAACAGGTCTTGCTGGGTCACCCCAATACAGAAGTGATTAAAATAGGTCTTAAAACTGGAGCCAGGATTAGGCTCTCCCACAAGACTGCAGAAACTCAAGCCAGGTTCAGGTTTGTCCACAAGGCCCAACCTAGGGCCAAAATTGGGCCCAACAATAACTGACAGGCCACATAATGCCCGAGAAGAAGAAAAACCAAAACGTGGGAGTTTCGATTCTTCTTAGAAGGAGCAACAAAATACTCACAGGAACAAATACAGAGACAGTGTGTGAAGAAGAGACTAGAGGAGAGACTGTCCAGAGACTGCTCCACCTTGGGTTCTATACCCGGTACAATCACCAAATGCAAACACTGTTGTGGATATCAGGTGACAGAAGCCTGGTAAAGATGTCTCCTGAGAGGTCTGCCAGAGCCTAACATATACAGATGCAGATGCCCACAGCTAACCCTTGAACTGATTAAGGGGTCCCCAGTGGAGGAGTTAGAAGACTGAAGGAGTTGAAGAGACTTGAGGCCCCATGGGGAGAAGGACAATAACAACCAACCAGAGCTCCCAGGGTCTAAACAGCTAGCCTGGAAACACACATGGAGGGATCTATGGCTCCAGCTGTATATGTAGAGGAGGATGCCCTTGCTGGGCATCAGTAGGAGAGGATGTCCTTGGTTCTGTGAAGGCTGGATGCCCCAGAGAGGGGGAAATTTGAGGGTGGTGAGGTGGGAGTGGGTGGACGAGCGTGGGCACACTCTCATAGAAATAGGAGGAGGGAGGATGGGATAAGGGGTTTCTGGGTGGGGGGGTTGGGGAAAGGGGATAACATCTGAAATGTAGATAAAGTATCCAATAATAAAAACAAAACAAAAAAACAAACAAACAAAAAACAGATAATGGAACTGGCTATTGCATTTGAGAATTTGAGACTTTTTGGCAGCAATGTAATATTACCCATTTTACTGGGATTCCTTATAATTGTCAAGGACAAGGGACCATTGAAGGGGCCCATGGAAATTTAAAATAATATCTTCATAAAATAAAAATGGGGAGTTATATCCTCATACAAATTTATTTAAGTCATGTTCTTTTTATTTTAAATATTCATAAAAATTTTTGGTTGCCAAGGAACTTTCTGCTGAGTGTCTATGGCACTCTGCAACTATGCATACTATGCACAGGTGAAAGAAAGGATCTACTTATAAGCATATGGCATGATTCAGATCAATTATTTAATATGGGGAAGAGGGCATGTTTGTTTTTTTCTGCAGGATGCTGAAGGTGCATGGTGCCTGCCAGAGCAATGGGTGAGACATGTTGATGCCAGGACAAAGAATGATGCTGACCTGTGATCTTACTGAGTGCCCTGACAAAGGTGATTCGGAAGCTGTGTTGGACATATGTCCCTGACCCACCTTTGTCTACCTATACACCTGATGGGACAAGCTGCCTTGCCACAAGATTTTAGACCTTGTGGAACAGAGAGTCAAAAAGAAAAGTTATAAGGACTCTTGTATTTTTCTGAAATGTGGCCAGTTATTCAGACTCAATCATGTTCTGGTCTAGAAATCAATCCAATATTGGAAATAACAGTCTTCATTTAAAAGGCTGGATCTGGACATTTTCAGAGACATTTGGAAGTGACCTGCAGTTCTCTATTTTATGTTAGCAAGAGATAAAGTTTGGACATGATCTGGATTTAAAACAAGTGTTAGTACCTGTTAAGGCTCTTTGAATTGTCAAGATAAAGTTACTTTTATTTCTTCTACAGTATTTAATGTAACTTGAGTTGACTGTACACTTTCTAATTGTGTTGGTGTGTTGAAACTATCATGTCTGTTACGAAGTTCTATCAACCAGTTTTTTTATTGACCTGAGTATCACAGAACCTTGGACTTTTGAAAAAAGCTTGCAAGTACTGGCAGAAGTGAGTCAGGCTTTAAGCAGAAGCAAGAGGGTAGTGGACTTGATCATTGCTGGTATAAAAGTTTTAATTTCATTAATTGTTATAACCCTGCTTCTAAAATTGCTTTGACACAAGAAGTTAAGACAGTTCCTTTTGTTACTCATGTACTAAAAAAAAAAGTTACTAATATGTTGAATATACAGGAGGATTTAGATTTTGATCATGCTAGCCCTTTTTGTACTAGGAATATTGTTATTTCTACCCATCATGTTAAAGCTTGTCTTTAACAATACCAACATATTGGCAGCCAAAGTACATGGCTTGAAACTGAAAATGGATCTCCAGACATAGTTATTTAATAAACAGGCTGTCAAGCCAAGGATGGGTAAGATTCTACACAGATCCTTACCAACCTAAGACCTAAGTGCATTGCTTTTTATAATGCATATTCCATGATGGGTAAGGAAGGTATTCATGTCAGAATGACCTAAGAGAGTCTCAGTCTGGTTTGTGAAATAAAAAAAAATGAGAGACGTTGAGATCTTTTGGAGCTGCTTGGCAAGAATCTGACATAGGCCAAGGACAAGTAAATGGGATTCAGGCAGGAATCTGATATTAGGCTAGAACAAAGAAGTAATTTCAGGCAGAAATCTAAATCTTAGGCTAAAGCAAGTAGGCTTCAGACATGAAAATGACTTTGGGCTAGGACAGGGAAGTTGACTCAGATATTTGGGTCATCCTGATAAGCACTTAGAAACAGTGATCATGGAGAGTTCACAGAATTTTGTTTATTGCCTTGCTTGTTTTTTGACTATTTGTATTTATTGCCTTGCTTGATCCTTGACTATTTACATATATTGTATTTCTAGTTCCTCAACCTAGAACTGACCTTAATACTTGCAGGTAATTACGATGGTATAAAAGCAAAATAGAGGAGGGGATCGGATCCGGCAATATTAGGGAGGGGAAATGGGGAAAGGGGATGACATTTGAAATGTTAATAAATAAAATACCTAATAAAAAAAAGAGAAAAACAGGAAATCGAGTTTGGCAGAATTCAGTGATTAGATTAATCTACCAACTTCTGAACTTACCAATAAAAGACAGCAAAGCTACCACATCTTCCCCAATTCTTATGTCAATTTGGGCCATGGCTTTGATAGATACTCATTTATATGTTTTGCAAATTGCCATCAAGTTTTCAAAGTTTGAATGAGTTTTTGAAAGGCTACTTACATCGCGATAATCTTTTTTTTTTTTTTTTTTTTTTTACTTTCTACCTCCATTTAGCTATACCATTTAAAGTTTGTTGCTAATGTGACAACTTTACTGGGATTATGAGAACTATTCCTTTGTTTTTTAATAATCAAAAATTCACTCACCTACTTCATTAAACTCTATAATTTATTTGAGTGTTATAATGAGTTGAGAGAGGTATTTTACTTCCCAAATTATGTATTTCAAAAATGCCTGGTCATTTTTAGGCTTCAATTCTCTTTGGTTTTTGCGATTTAAGTCCATTCTAAGTATTTATTAATGTTGAGTTTTAAATTCTCTCTCCAATATCACCTTCAAAGTAAAAATGAAAAAAGTAAAAAATGAAGAAGAAAATTAATCCCAGTCCTCTGAGCTAAACAGAACATCCCACTTTCATTGTTTGCGTATTGTGGCTTGTGTTCATAGACTGAAAACTAAAAACAAAAAAATAAACAAATATAAATCCCCACCAATTAGAACTGTGGAAGGTTAGTATTTTTTTAAAACTAATGTGTCTATTTATTTAATTGTTACAAAATAAGAGCTATTGCTAGGGAATCACTCACATACAAAAGTGAAAAAGTACGTTAAAATTTTCTGGTTTCTCTCTGGCTTCCTCCCTAGTTTTCCACATTTTCACATACTGTATATTAAAGAGTATTCATTTCTGTGATTATGCATAATTATATATATATATATATATATACATACATATATACATATATACATATATACGTATATACATATATACATATATACATATATATATTGTGTTATACACAGACACACAGAGACAAGCATACATATATATATATATATATATTCATTTATTAAAACATTAATTCTTTAGAGTGATAACTTTGGCATTTTATTTTGTGTGTTTAAAATATACTATAGGAGATGAAACTAATAGATGTCTAAATCAAAGAGGCAATTGAATTTCATCCAATCTGAACAGAAAAAATCTCAAGAACAGTTGTAAATTTCACTTAAAATGGGAAATCAAGTGGACAAAGGCCCTGCCTAATCACACAGTGATTGTAAGTTTTTTCCAAAAAAAATGATTTTTGATACAGAGAATTATTGTATCTTTAAAATAGTAACCCACCGAACCAAGATAAAGACCTGGTTACTGAGTGATGAATTGATTTTGTTTTTCCTTCCTTCTTCCAACAAGTACTCATTATAAGCCTCCTACAGATAAAGTACTGAGTTATACACCATGGGTGTTGAGAGAGAAATAAATTATTCCCCAGATTACTGATTTTCACATGGTATAAATGAGAACCATAGACCTATTCGAAGCAACAACAAATTTTAACTCAAGAAAGAATATGGATGGTTAATATTCCTCAGAAAAACTGTTGTGCATGGATGATCTGGGGAGGATACAGTTGAGAATAGGATCTTCAAATAAAGAATGAAAACCTAAGGAGTTTAAGGATGTTTGTGGTTGAGCCTCTCTGAATGCAGAGAGAACCTAAACTGGTTGGGACATGAGAAATGAGACTTCTCTCTTCAAATCACCATCAAAATAAATGCATAATTTGCAATCAATAGCAACTAAGTGATTAGATTATCGAAAATTCTTACTGCTATATTAGACTGTGAGGGTTTCTAGTGGGGGATAAGGGGCTAGAGAGACTACTTGGATGGCTGACAGATACAGAGAAGGTCCATAGAGAGGTAGTAAAGGTGGCAAGTATCCTTCCTACTTACTTACGACAACACCCTGCCACCTTATAAAAAAAGTGTTGGATTTTTTTTCTTTCAGCAGCAGTACTCTGCTGATGGACTGGCTCAAACTGTTCAATGACAGATCAGGACATGCCACACAAGAGTTGTAGTACACTAAACTATCCTCTCTTTCTTCAAATTGACCAACCAAAGCAAGGTTTATTTGTTTTTGTTTGTTTGTTTGTTTGTTTTAATAGAAGCACTCCAGAAGACAATATTTGTTTTCTTTGTTCCTAGTCTATATTTTGAAGCATCTCTGCTTTGTGCATCTGTTGCATGTGTGTGTTTTCTCATGCCAAATAAATCCTTTGCTTCAACTCTTGATCTTCACTGCTGCTATTTAGGGCACTTGAAATTTCTCTAATGCTACGTATTCCACTGGAGAGTATGCCTGCTTTTTTACTCTTTAAATGGCAGAGAAAAACAAACCTGATCAAGAAACCTAGGCTGTATCACTACCACCTGAAATATATTACTGGAAAGACACACAAACACACACGCACACACACACACACACACACACACACGGCATCAAGAAGGTCCAGGTTTCTGTGGTACTACTAGCAACAGCAGAGAAAACAGAGACCACAATATCTCTCTACAATAAGGAGAAATACATATATAGAAGTTATTAAACATTGATATGGGTGAACACAGAAGAGATGGAATTTATTTATTTATTTTTTTTCTGTTTTCTTGGTTCTGTTGCTCACCTGTCTAGCCCAAAGGCCAGAAAATGAGACTTTAAAAGTCCTTTTAGATATAATTCCAAGGCTGTACCTAGACACATTGTGGCTCATAATGTAGGCATTCCCACAGTCGCATACCAATATTTGAATTTTTATTTCTTCACAGCCCAAAGTGAATTAAAAATAAGGCTTGGATCATGCTTATTTCAAGAAAGGAACTGTGGATTGAGAGTGAACCTCCCTTTGCAGACTTGGTTTGGTATCAATTGAGTCTGCAAATGATACATGAATGTGCTTTTGTTCTGATCTGAGTGCCAAACACTTTGTACTGTTCTTTAAATTGGTGACACAGGGTCAGGAGTCAAGCCTCAGAGCACTTTTTGCATATTCTCTATCCTGGGACAAAAGTCTACTCATTTGTTAGCAAGGAGAGTCAGCTATCCTTAGAATGCAAGGCCTCGAGTCATAAATTCCTTCTGCTACTGCATTTATACTTTAGGTATCTCCATTTGGGCACTGAATTTGCACTGAGTCCACCTCTAGCACGATTCAAGGAAGAATGGAGATTGTGTTCATTGGTCTATTTGTATTGTTTGTTATCTTTTGATAACTAAGAGGAAGAGCCCATGAAAGACTGGGTGTGAAATGGACGGACAGCATCCCTTAATTTTGTTGGTCCCTGTAAGTTATTCACTTAAATTTCGATGTAAACATTTAAATTGTTAATGAGTCATGGATTGCATATTTTAAACACAGACATCAGAAACCTTTGCAGGAGGATTACTAAGGTCACCAAATTTGTTGACAAATGTTACAAAATCCAAAATGATTGGGAAATCAGCATATCTTTCAGCTGAGTATATGCTTGAATGTATAGTCCAAGAACACATGAAAAACCTATGAGGCTCTATACCAGTCTAGGATCTATACCAGTCTAGGAGCAAGATCAAATTTGTCTTCCAGGGAAGTAAGGAGTGGGTGGGTTGTATAAGTCACAGTTGCAAATAACTGGTCATAAAGAAGTGAAAGCCAAACACAACCAGCCATTTAGAAAACAAAACAAAAAAATTGTTCATTGGTTCTCTCTCTCTCTCTTTCTCTCTCTCTCTCTCTCTCTCTCTCTCTCTCTCTCTCTCTCTCTCTCTC
>NW_021604688.1:8306896-8389967 GCF_004785775.1 Grammomys surdaster | reverse complement strand
CTCTCTCTCTCTCTCTCTCTCTCTCTCTCTCTCTCTCTCTCTCTCTCCCTCTCTCTCTCCCTCAATCCAACAAGTAAATAAAGATGCAAAGTAGATTTATGTGTGTTCCTGTGATTTTCATTGTAGTGTGTACCACTGTCAGGAGGAATTTAGCATTCATGGATAGGCGGCCTCTTTACACTAACTAGTTCACTCTACTTTACCTACACAGGTAAGAATCATCATCAGAGACATGGAATAATATGGGAGTGGTTCATACAACCGGAACAAATTGTCAAGATTATTCCTGGTATTTGAAGTATCATTTTGATCTCCTTACATTTAAAGTTTTAGACCAGCAATGTTCCCTCTTGTTTCATGATGAGTTGGGGGAAATTTGGATCTCAACTGAGTACTCATTTATTTAGTTTTTCACTTCTATGAAAAAGTGAGCCAGAAGAGCAGGGTGAGGAGAAAACTGTGGGTCTTTTGTGTGTATGTTCATCAGTGGCTTTGAGATTCCCCACTTTTGTTTCATTGGCACTTTCAATGTGTATATTTCTCTTGAAGTGAGCAGGGGACCCAGGATGATCATCTCAGGATAGGTTTTAGCCTCAGGGTACAACATAATAACATTTAAATAAAGTCCCTTAGGTCTTTTGTCTCTTCTTTCTAGAGAGTTTTGAGATGTAGGAATGTGTGCTTGCCACTCAGAGCCTTTTCTTTGAATATTTTGTCCACCTTAGCTGTTCTTTCTCACTTTTCCTTGTGTTTTTTTAGTTCTCTTTCTCCTTTTGACAATTTCTAATGTCTATTCTGTAGCATTTTTTAAAAAACTGAGATTTTCCCTTTCTTTACTTTTCAAACTTTTCTCATACAATTTGAAGAACTAAGTTCCCCCTTGGAGCATTCCACTGAAAGACAAAGATTGTCAGCACAAATGAGAATGATGTCCCAAAGAAAGCAAAGTGATGGATGGAAGAAGAGGAAAATGCAACCAAAGCTTTAAGCACACATCACTGTAAGGTGGACATTGACCATCATTGTTACTTATTACATTTGCCTAGTTCTTCTGCTTCTTTCTAGATGACAACCTCACTATCTTCTCCCCTGAAGTCCATGTGATCATGACACAGGTTTTAGCATGTGTGAGTGCCAAGGACATTACTAGGAAAATATGATGTAAGGGTTACTGATGTGATGGTGATTCATGTTCAACATGGAAGGTTCAGTTTTTCTATGTCAGTATGAGGACACATCTGGAAATGCCTGTACAAAATTTACAGTGGGAATGCTGCAATGACAGCAATTCTCTTAAGCTTTTGAGATATGGAAGCTGTTTGTTATAAAGTACAAATATGGCTGATTTCAAGGACTAACTAGGAGGAGAAAACACGAAATAAGCTATTGCTATTCAGAGATGAGAATATCGGGACTCAAAAGAAAAAGGAGAAAGGAGGTTAAATTGTTGTCACTTTAAAGAATATTTCCCAAGTATAAAAGAGATTGTTAAAACTAATCCAGCATTTTGGATGAATTCAGAATGTGCTGATTCCTGACGTCCATGCACATGACACATTTAAGATTCAAAACTATAATTTGGAACATTTACATATAGTATTGTAGCTAGCCAAGAGGAAAACATGCCACACCAAAAGAAATTTTTTTCTTTCATGATAGAAATCACTATTAGCTCCAATCCAAGACCTGTGCAATAAGGGAACTTGCAACCCTTTGATGATATGGGAAAGATAAAGTATCCTTTCCTCCATTCCCACATTTTATCTGTTAAGGATTCATCTATTACTTAGTCACTTGAAATTAATAGAATTTGATGCTTGCTTTCAAAATAAGCAGTGGTATCTATGCAACAGCACACAAAGAAGGAATATGAAAATCTAATACCTTTTCTAAATGTTTCTGAATGATTTATTTTAGGGAAGCAATACTTAGCTTCAGTCATATTAGCCCATAGAATAAGGGATGATATCTCAGATCATATATAGACTGAGCAAGTCTGAAAGCCACAACTGATAAGGAATATTAATAACAGAGATATCTTGATGAAGTTTGCTGGAAGAAGGCAATCCTGTTCTGTTCTAGCAGGAGATAACAAAAACTCCAAAGGAGCTGTGAGTTTACTCTAGACACAAGCAAACAAGTGTCTATTCTGTGCTTCCATGAAGACTGGAAGAAGTCACGCTGTTCTTGAGTCACAGACAAAATGCTTAGTGCTGAGGAGGTGGCTCAACAGCTAAAAATACATATTGCTCTTTCAAACGATTGGGCTAAAGATGTGGCTCAGTTGCTAAAAATACATAGTGCTTCTTCAAAGTACTCCAGTTCACTTCCCAGTTCCATGTTACATGGCTTAAAGTTACTTATAACTGCAGCCACAGATGATCAAAACCTCTTCTAGCCTCACTGCACACATGAGTAATGTTGAAAATACTTTTCACAACACCAGTGATACGAATAGTATGTAGATTTCTTATGAAGGATCTCTGAGCCAAAGTTTACACAGGAGAAGCAAAGAAAAGCATACAGCTCTTCCATACATCATGACTTGCAACTTAGCAGCATCCTTAGCTTAAGGAAGTCAAATATATTATAATGGACATAAAGCAAGTCAACCATGAGCTCCAGACAGAGACATTGTCTTTATTGTACTAGACAGCAAACACTGAGTGCCCTTTGCCCTGGAGGAAAACATTATCTTTAGCTTCAAGGCAATGTACAATCTGCTTTTTCTGGAATGAGACAGGAACCCTAATTTCTGAAGCAAAGTCTACAAATGTCTTTAAAAACATAATCCAGGACTAAAAGGTCTGTGTTTGCTGATAACATAAGCAAAAATCCATGCTATTTATGTAGCTTCACTACCCCAGGGTACACAGCAGTTGTGTTTGTTCCATCTTGAATTTCAGAGCATCTTCTTCCTGTGAGGAAGAAAACTCTGTTCACTTATTTAATCAATCTCAAACAATTTTAATTCATGATTCAAGAAACAGCATTCCAGCAAGCAACAGAGTATCAAAAGTAGTATTTGACTCCAACCATTTCCCCAGGTTCTTTCTTTCAACCACAACCACGAACAATGATCATAAATCACTGGAGTCTGTTTTACAATATTAGCTCTAGAGGCCTGGAGTTTTCTATATTGTCCTTTTCAATTGGCATAGAGCATCAGTGTCCCCAAGCAGAGTGCATTAAGGCTCACATCATTGACCTTCAAGTAGGGGTTGAACAATAATCCTGCCACACTGCAATATCCAATAAAAAGAGGATGATATGGAGACAGCTGGGCCCAAAATGATGCCATTGATCATTCAGATAAAGTCAGGGAAAAATTTTACCCTATTATTTCTTATTAGATCAACTCCAGTATATAGCTTGTATTCACTGGACACCAATGAATGTGTTAATAAGAAAGTTGTGTCTATGGAAATTAAGTAATTAGAAATTTCAGGCAACTTCAGACACACATCTGACTGATTTCAAAACCACATTTCCTAATGAACTTCCTAAGTATATACTAAATTAAAAAGTCAGAATAGATTTGCTAAGTAAATTTGATAATTAAAATCTTTGTTCTTCCAATCTTGCTAAATCATATCAGTTCCTTGATTTCACTATTCAAGAAGACTGTCTATACAATATCAAGTCATTCAAGATATATATTCCCTCATTTTGTTGCTAAGGAACTCTGATTTAAAAAAAATCAGTGACCTTGACTGTAATTGTGTCTAAAATCCTACTATTAGAAATGAACTCTATTTTTCTTAGAAAAGAAAGATCACAGTTATATACAAATATTCCTATGAGAAGAGAACTTCTCTGTAGCCTCTATTATTTATGAACTTAGAGTTCAAGTAGAAGCGTTGCTGGTGTTACAAAAACTATTTTATGCAAAACTTATTTTAAAATCCTGAACAGATCAATTTGAGAGAAAGAAAATAAAGAGAGAGAGGTCTAATATGTTAGATTTGAAAATGAAGGAATGTCCAAAAGAGAAAAAGTAGTGAACACTGTAACTTCAAAAATAAAAGGAATTCTCAGAGATAAAAGCAACAATGCTAAGATGAGACCTTGCCCAAATGTAGATTTGCCTAATCATATTTTTTAGCATAAGGGCACAACACAATGACTGTGGCCTGGAAGCACAGCTTTCAATATGATGGAGTGGTCCATTAAAGCAGTCCAGACTGGCTCCTTTTATTTTGAGAACAATGTTGACCCAAGTCCAATGAGATCCATCAACATCCTATCTCTGCTGACTCATTTGGCTGCAAAAAAAAAGATGCACAAATCAATTCCAATAGAAAAACCAAGAAGCTTCACAAAATAAAGGCAAATTGAAAGAACGATCACTTAGGATTTCCAGTGCCATAAAAACAAAGAAACAAATAAATAAGCCTCTTTAGTAAATAAATAAATTAACAAACAAAGAAACAAATATAATGAAAATTCAGGGCAAGTAAAAATAATACATCTTTAAAAGACCTTTGTAATTTTTTTGTTTTGTTTTGTTTTTTGAGTAGGTATCTTTTACTCAAAATACCTAGTCCAAGTGAAATAAACAGAGGACATAGCTTTCTTCCTCTATGGTTGGTGAGTTAATGGCTAGGAAATTGTGCAACATGTGAATGGTTTCCCTGACAGTTGCCTGCATGCCTGGTTCCTGTGTCTTACAGCATAGAAATGAATCCGCTATTATAGAAGCTGAAGGAAAGCACTCAGTACTCAGCTGTCAGCTAACATAGTCACCAATCAACAAAAGCTGTGCAGATGGATAGATATTTTACCCTCACTAGGATTCCAGCTAACTCGATTGTTAGCCTCTCACCCTTTGTGCCTTCTCTGTTTTAATTTGCTTAACTTGTTTTGTCATTAATTTTGTCTAGATTCTATATTTATTATTCTGTATTGCACCTCTGACATTTCAGTTTGGAGGTGATTGTTTACCATATGCATTGATTCTCTCAGGCCCTCAAATATGCCACAATCAATGCTAACAAGATAGTAGCTACAGATAGTCATAATTTGGCTATTTTGTGACATATGCTATCTCTCATTTTAATGCATTCTTATGTATCAATTTTCCTGGAGACTTCCACATATTCCTTTCAGGTCTTTACTCCTTAATACAACTCAGGCAAAGCACTTGTTCTTCTTGGAATGAATAAATACAGAATTCATTTCTCTCTCTCTCTCTCTCTCTCTCTCTCTCTCTCTCTCTCTCTCTCTTCCTTGTAAAAGAATGTACACTTTGCTTTTTGTCATTCTTATAATGTGAACTTCCAGGATAAAACATTAAAGCTAGCACGGTCTCTCTTATCGGCTTGTATTATAAATGAGGGACCCTTCTGCTGGACAAGCAGAATGGATTGTGGATGTTGTAGGTTATTTGTTTGGTATTCTTTCTACTGTAGCTTTGGCTGCTAGTCTCTCTACTTCCTGTTGCTGATGTTTTCACATGACCTTTGACCCAGGACTGAAGAAGGGAAAACTTTAGAACCTGAGAACTCACCTCCTTGGATATTAGCCAAGCCTCATGTAGTTCACATTTTATGTCTAAGGGAGAAAATCTAGAAGACAAAAGAGCAGTGGCTTGGTCACAATCCATTGTTCTGGTTTAGCTCTCTTAAAGTTTGTTTTCAAAGACAAATCAATGCTGGTCTCTGTACATGGCTCTATGATTCAAGACTGGAACATTCAGATGAATTCAACATACTGCATATACTCCGCCCTTTCTGTTCACTGTATAGTCTTGATACAACCTACCCATGATTAAATAGTATCTAATATAACTTATCACAATATAATTAATGTAATATAGCACACCATAACCTGATATGAAAGTCAGTGAGCTTCACATGGTCAAACTTTCATTAGAAAACATAAAATGTGTTCTATCTCATGCTAATCTGGAACCAATTTTACACATTTATGTCCAACAGCTAAGAAATCTACACAGTAGATGTGCCTAGACTCTGGAGCACTGTAGGGGCAAGCCAGAAACTCTGCCAGAAGCCAGAAGACCAAATCAAGATCTGTCATATTATGTTTGCTTGGACTCAGACCTCAGATTTTGTTTTCAGTAGATATGAGTGGGAAAAAAAGGAGGAAGAGAGAAAACATATTTCTCTGAAGACTCACGGGAGATGACAACCAGTTGGCTGGTGATTTAATTTTGAACACAAATGAGCCATTATCCAAACTAAGCCTTAGTTTGCAATGTTTAACTATAACGTATTTCACAGGGCCAAGATACAAAAATATTTGTAAGGAAATGATGAACCCCAAACTAGAATATGGCTGGGCATATTAGCAGTCCAGATTAACTTTGTTAGGTGTCGAGTCCAAGGAATGGAATATTCAACCTTTAAATAAATACACAATAAAGATAGCACACTCTTACTATCAGGTTACTGGACTGTAGCAGTAAATGAACTGAGTAAAATTTGATGGCTTTCTAACATGCTGAGAGCTTTGCAAAGTCTTCTGCCTTGTCGCTTAACAACATTTTGCAGTCTGCTATCAGGGAAACTAATAGTGCAGATGAAAATTTCATGAAAAATGTGTAATCTGCATCGGTTTTATATTATGTCAGTAAAATGGATGAAGATCATATTTTGGCATTAACAGCTAATGGTGAGAAAAGGGGCAGGGGCTGGTTGCTCATTTTTGGCCTCAGAATTGATTTAAAAAAAAAAAAGTGTTGTCTATGATTGTGGTATTTGAATGTCATTATCATCAAACTGATAAAATATTTAAAAAGAGCGTGTATGAGTTGAAGAGTTCCCTGGGTGTTTTTGCAGTTTAGTTGTATTTTACTAGACAAGGCACTCCTTGCATAATATGGGATTAATTACATGATGGAGGAGATATGTTCAGTTACTATTTCCTAGCAAGGTCAACGTTTCCCAGAACAGAGCAGTAGAGAGGTAGCAACAGAGGAAAGGTGGAGAGAAATTGTGGAATAATGAATCATATTGTAAATGCTGATAGAAAATGTTCCTAGTTTTTTGAAATCGATTGTTTTGTATCTTCTATTTGAGTTGCTCTAATAACCTCTTTATCAACATTGCCGCATCCCACCTTGATTGCTTTCAATGGAAGATTTTGATAAGAGAGGAATATAATTTAGAAAAGAAAATGCTATTACAATGCTATCATGTGCATGAGAAAAATATTCCATTTAAGAGACAAACAACTTTGCTTGCAAACATTTTCCTTGAACCAAACAAGTTAATGAACAACCTTTATTTTCTCATTTCTCTCTTCTGCCCCTTTTGCTTGCATTGTGTGATCTTATTCCTTACATGTTTGTAAAATAATTCTCTTTCTAGATCTATTTAATAAGTGTTTCATTGGTTTAATTTAGATTGGATATATTCCCTTACCTTTAAAAATACATTGACAAGTGTCTCTCATATCAGTGTAATTGATGTCTATTGCGTTTAGAAAGAGTGCATGGTCCAGAGCTGCTGGAATGTGGAAATGACACAGGATTTTACCTCAGAATAATTAGTTAACATAACACCTTACTTCAAATATATCTTACAAAGTTCGGGTAAATATTTTTTGAATGTTGTAGATTTTTGTGTTCTTTTTATATACCAGTATTGAGACATTTGTTATGTATGACTTTGCATCTCCTTACTTGAACATGACAGTCCCTGCTTTTCTGAAGAATTGATAGAAGTCCACACTTTCAGTGATATGATTTTTTCTCATGTATCCTTATTTTTATAGCTAACCTATTACTCAGAAATTAAAGGAATTTTAAATAGAAATTGTATTTTAACTCAGGACTCAAAAGAAAGTAAACACAAAACTATATGCTTTGGGTGGACTTTGAGTGTGTGAACTTAGAGTAGGCCATTGGTAATTTTCTTCTAGGAATGTGTTATTATTATAGGTTGAATGATCCAATGTAGGCCTAGAATGTATTATCAGCCAGTTTAACATAAAGTTCATTTGCAGACAATATATTACCTTCTTCTTATTTTTTTGGAAAATAGTTATAAAGGAAGGAAACCCTTATCAACATGCAACCAAGACAGTGAGGTTATAACCAAACAATTATCTCTTATCAGTCAAACTGTTTTCTCTTACTACTCCTTTTGGATTTATTTTTCTTTTTTGATTTGACCCTAAGGACCTTGGTAAATGGGTATCCCTTTATTATATTAAGAAAATGTTATAAAAGTATTCATTCTTCATGTGAAAGACAATGGATTACTAATGTAACCCTAAGATTACTGACTAGTACTCTTTTCATAAATTAAAATCCACATTCCAGTCTTCAAATACCCCTTGTATTCACTTTCCATCAGACACACACACACACGCACACACACAGGCACACGCACACACACATACACACATAGAGCAGCAGCAGCAACAGCATACATACACTTTCATAGTGAATGGATATTAGGACAAGTCAGATTATTAATTTATTCATTAACTATTATTTTAGTTTGGTTTTCTACAATGGTATTTACATTTATACTGATTGCTTTATAATAAAGAACTGAAATGACTTACATGTTTCACTCATGTGTGGCACTTTTTTCACTGGTACTTATTGGCAGATAACCTTGGCTAGGATTTAAAAGAGAACAATTACAAGAGTAATACAATTTTATTATTTATCTCTGAGCAGCCACCATGCTGGCTCTTTAACTACTATTGATACAGCTATCTTTTCTGTCTTCATTTTAAATTCAGAAACACATTCTAGATATGATATGCATCTTTGAGTTTAGGTACTAGACGTGACCCAGTGCTAGCTCTCCTCATCCTTTTAATGAAAGACAACTACATGTTCAAATCTTAAACATGCTCTAGATGGGTTCCAATTCTCAGAACATGGGAACTATATGGACATACACTCTTTCCACATCTTCCAGAGTTAAATAGAAATAGTATTTTAACTCAGGACCCAAAAGAAAGTAGACATAAATCTATATGCTTTGGGTGGATTTTGAGTGTGTTGTCTTAGGGTAGGCTGTTGGTAATTTTCTTCTAGGCATGTGTTATTATTATAGGTTGGATTATCCAATGCAGACCTAGAATGCACTATCAGCCAGTTTATACTCAAAATGTTATACTGGGGGATTTCTTGTTTTCTAAGCTATAACATATAGATAGATAATATATAGTTTCCATTTAGTCATTTAAAGTCCACTTGTTTTTTCATTCTGGCCTTGTTTAGAAGACCAAATAACACCACAATGTTTTGCAAGTTGTGAAGTTAGAGTACTCTAGTAGGAAGAATGGTCAAGTAAGATCACAAATTGGCTTCTAGCTTTAACAAAGCTAGACACATATTTGGACTTACCTTCTGGAAAATTTCCACATTACAGAAAGCAGTATTTCTTTGGGATTTTATCAATCAATATTTACAAGGTTTCCATGAAATGCTTAGATCTGAGACTCCATGCTGAACAAGTCAAATGTGCCCGAAATTCACCCGGGGATGAGGGTTGCATGTATTAAATTACCTATGGGCTCTGGTCAAGCTACTCAGTATTCAATCTGCTCAAAGCTCAAAGGAATAAAAATCACATAAGAAATTCCAGTTTGAAAGAATATTTTCTTTTTAATTTCTGACGTACAATGGCAGCCCACCTGACATCATGTCACATCGGCTTAACTCCCAGCCTGCAACAGGCCTGTTGTGCCGTATCAGTGGAGAAAATGTACAAAGAGATGTGGTCCTCAGTCTGATTTCCCTGGTATCAGTCTGGACAGCAAGCAGTCATTCCCAATTGAGCAGGCAGATGGAGACCGAGCAGATTAATAAGTGGATCTTCTTTATCTGAAGAGCTGGCAGGCATCATGGTTCGCCAGGCACCTGAGTTATATTTTTAAATAGGTCAGCACATCGAGCGTTTACAAAGGGAAAATGGAGTTAGTGGGAAGATTGGCACCAGTGGGGAGTACAATGTGGGGGGTGGAGCTCAAAGTGGAGCTTTGATAGAGTCTGAGGATTTGGACAGTGGTGAGTGGAAAATAAAGAATACTTCCCCCCCCCCCACCCCGCTCTGCCTTCTTTCTTGAAGAAAATAGAGAAAAGCCTGAAAAGCACACAAAACAGACCAGAGCAATGATTTGGAACCCAGGTATACACTTTCAGTTTTAAAAATGTTCAGTATCATCAACTACCACTACAGAAAAAACACCAGCATAAGATCAAAATGCAGCGAGTTTCTTTGTTTGATTATTTCTTTTTCTAGTTTATCTGGCTTAAGACACATTGGATATTATGTGGGAAGAATAATTCTTCCAGGTAACAAAATAATATATAAATTCCAACTTTAAATGCTATCAGGAATATGTATGAATATGTGCATGGATGCACACATCAACATGTAAAACTCTATGTTATCTGAAAATCAGGCTCAGAAAAAAGGAAAAAATATTTTGAACAAAGGACTCATACAAGCAAAATATAAAATAGACTAATATAACTCCCTTATAATATCAATTTTATTATTTTCTGTTTTAATGTAAAAATATGCAACATATTGATAACATAGAAGTTGTCTAAGTAACATCCCACAATGTTTCATGAATACAGATAGCTTTCATACTATAGTCACCAGTGTGATTTATAACTTACATGTTATATATTAACTATCAGGATTTTTTTTATATAATTTATTTAGTTTTTTCAAATTGTATATACTCATTCACACAGGGGTTATAAACACAAAAAGGCACGACATGGGGAAGGGGAGCGTGGGTGTTCAGGGGAATACAGATATCTTTCAGAACCGAGTATCGGCTGGGTGAGGGTTCAAGGGACAGGTCGCTATGGCTCTGCCTATGATTCACTTGTCCTTATCTAAGTTGGCATTACCTGCCAAGGCTACCTATTTACAAGGTCTATGACTACTCAGGCTGGTAAATTGTCACAAAAATGCCTGTTTACAATAGCTTATAGCCATCTGTTTCAGTGTTTATCCACAGAGACCCAAGACTTGGTGTTAGTATACATGTATGACAGGCCTATTGCTGATTTTAGGTCTATGGCTGATTTTAGGCCTTCAGTGTGTAAGCAGGGATGCCCCTGACATCTCCTCCCTTCTCTAAGTATAGACGGGCTGTGGCGAATCTAATCTTTCAAAGGCGGGGATAGAGGCCTGATCTCCAGTAATTGAAGGGGACCTTGTAATGGCTCAGGTTCCCCTGTCGTTGTCCAGTGAGGCATGAGGGCCATACCTGTCCCGATGTCTTTTTCCTATCAGGAATTTTTAATCACCAAAAATAAAGCAAACTCAGAAAAGAAAACAAAAAATTCTTCTCTCATGTCTTCTATTTCCAGATGGTGGATTCCCAGCCTTGTAACTATGGAGAAGGCATGATTCGAGTCCTTACCTGGAGGACTGGGGCTGCTCAATTCAGATACATCATTTTGGAATCCCCACCCTGGCTGAGAAACAGAAATGGGAGCTTATTATTTAACTATTCACTGTCCATATGAGTCTAATATTATAATGAATAGTGATAAAAATTCTAAGTTTTTATAAGAGAGAAATCTTTTCCCTTACTTTTCCCTCTTTGTGACAGAAGAGGGTTCTTGGGGCTGTGCCATATAACCCAGATTGAACAAGGCAAGAGAAAGTGACTCTCACTCACAGAGTTTACTTTAACACTTGATTTGACAGCTGGAAGTCAAACTCCATTTGCTTATGTTGTTTCCAAGGGTAAATAAAAAAGGCATTTGAAAAGAATATTTTGGGCCCTCTGGGGTGAAGTGTATATTGATTGGGAAGAAGTGTGTGAGGATAAGGAATACATTTCTCCTAAAATGAGAAAATTGAGAACTAAGACAGAGATGATTTAACAGCAAACCTTAAGTAGGAAAGAACTTCCTCCAAATTTGTGAATCCTCTGATCGCAGTGTCTAAGATTTTGCCCTGAATTAAATGATTTCCACATATTTCAACAGTTTGTTAGGTCTCTCCATCAGTCTCTCTCTCTCTCTCTCTCTCTCTCTCTCTCTCTCTCTCTCTCTCTCTCTCTCTCTCTCTCTCTGTATAAAACAACTTTACATCTTTTAAGGTTTAAAGATAGTTATGAGTACTGTTTATGATACAGGGATGTAAAACAATATGGCAATATAATGAACCTCCTACAAGCCAATAGGGAAACTGAAGAAATCTGAAGATGTAACAACAGGGATGCAATGGTTCTTCCAGTGGTCCTCCATCCTAGAAAGAAAGCCTTTGATATGGAATGTAGGACAGGTGCACAGACCAACTTTACAAGTTGGTCCTGAGAAAGCTTGTGAGGAACATTAAACCTGAGAATTATACTCATGGATTTACGGCTTTGATTGAAAATGTGAGCATCTTTACTCCAACTCTTTCTGCCTGGAGATCTCCATGCTGTTTTCCTTCTCATCTTCATGCTGGCATTATTTTTGGATTACTGAGAGCAAACTACCTGACAGAATGTAAAGGGAGCAAGGCTTATCTCAGCTCATGGTTTTAGAAAGATCTTTTTCTGTCATCCCAGGAAAGAGATAAATGGGAATAAATCTGTCTGAATGTCTTAGACATTCAATGGTATGACTCCATCTGAGGCAAGAGTCTGTACAACCCAGGCAAAGTGGATTGCCTTGTACCAGTAAAGTAACAGTCTTTGAACAAAATAAAGTTTATCTTTCAAAGTCACCCTGTTAGTAAACTACCTCGACCACCTGCGCCTATCTCCTAAGGATCACAACACTCAAAGTAGATCGTATGGTAAACAGCACATGAGCCTGTAGAAGATGATTTTTCAGATTCACACTGTATCAGTAACTCTTCTTTGTATACACTATAACTTAGGTGGACAAGTGTATAAGTACATAAATGTATATATATATATATATATGTACATAAATGCATGCATACATACATATACATACACACATACATGTATGCATACATACATATATGCGTGCATATTTACATACATACTTGCTCCATGTTTCTACCAACTCTAGGGGAAAAAGTAGATACTCCATCTTGTAGATTAATAAAAGATCTCTTGATTCTAATGTTTAAACTAATACATGCATAAGGCAATTGTGTGTGTATGTGTGTGTGTGTGTGTGGAGAGAGAGAGAGAGAGAGAGAGAGAGAGAGAGAGAGAGAGAGAGAGAAACAGAAAGACAGAGAGAGAGAGAGACAGAAAGAGAGATAATTTGGGTTTTAATAGAACATATACGGGATAAAATAATGGTTAGAGATTTAAAAATAGAAGGTTCTCCACTACTCCAACATCACACTTTCATTTACTGTCGTTCTAATTTTTGGAGGGGTGGGGAGGGAGGAAAGGGTTTATTATACTGATACTTACGTATCACTTCATTATCAAAGGAAATCAGGACAGGAATTCAAGCTGGGAAGGAATTGAAAGTAGTAGCTGAGTTTCTTGAACCACAGGCAGCAAGAGACTGTACCACACTGAACATAGCTTGAGCATCAGAGATCTAGTTGTTCTAATTTTTTATATCAGTCCACGAAATTGTGTGACTTGTAGCAGAGATAGAGAAATGAGTGACCTACAATTTAATGTTACATAGGAAGAAAATGTTTACATACAATAACTAATATATATGATGTATTTTTCTATGCTTTTGAGATCTAGTGCAAGGAGAAAGACTTCTTTTATTTCCTCTAAAAATACACTAGTCCACAGTAAGAGCTGGCTCAAAATTTCTGTATCCAACAAGGAGAACATTGTGGTACAGCTTAAACATGCTTCTCTTATAGTTAGTGGGACTTACTGACATATCTAGATGCATCACTCTTTAGCTTAAAGCTATGTTTTTTCTTATTTTGTTTGTCTCCTATTTTATCCTATCCATGTTCCATTTTTTCTTCACTTCACTAAATATGTGATTTCTTCTAGAACAGTAGAAATTTCTCATCTGACAAATACATAAAACTGTCTCCAGTGTTTATACATACAGTAATATAATATCACAACCAATCAAAAGAATGCTTCAAAAATCTTTGAGTTGATCTTTACCTTAGTTCATTCTTTTCTATTGGCAGCTACGGTGTAGGAACACAATAGATGAGCTGCCTAGATCAAGACTTAGCTTACACCTGGTCTTGAAGCCCTTGGTGGTGACATTCCAGGGAAGCATGTGGAACAGGAAATACTGATACATATATGCCTCAGAATGTCTTTGGAGAGAATTATTATACTGTATCATTCATATTTTGTTCATCTAGGGGCAAGTTCTCCAACCATGAATACATTCTTCTAGGTCCTTCCATCCTGATTTTCCTTTCTGTATTGTTTCTCTTGGCCCACCTTGTTTCATTTATAACGTGAATGGAATGACTAGATTTGATTTCCCCAGCAGTTATTAGAATAGTGTAATCACACTTAACAAAAACAGCTGACTCTAGAAGCTTTGAAATTTAGTCTTCTCTCTATGTTACATCTATATTTTATTTTTGACTTGAATGAACAGTTGAAAATCTCTCTCTCTCTCTCTCTTTCTATCCTGTCTGTCTTTCTCTCTCCCTCCTCCCTTCCTCCTCTGTGTATATGTGTTTGTATATATGTCTGTGTGTCTGTCTGTATATCTGCATATATATATACATATATATATGCAGCACATGCTTTCTTCTTATAAATCTATTGGTAGTGATTTACCTGTATTTCCTCTTCACTTATTATATTAGTAACTAGTATAACTAATGTCAGCTTATTGACAATTGCTAAACTTTTAAGATAACGGCTAAGTTATCCAACAGCCATTGTCAATATCCTCCTTTGGTTGCTTTTCCTACTTATGCATTCTCTATTTTTTTTCAATATTGACAACTGATTAAAAGACTATCAAATTGATATATTTATCAGAGATTTTAGCATTAAAAAATAAAACTGTCAGAGAAATAAATCCTCAAGAATTAGGAAGAGAATGATATCATGACATGATTAGAGTAATCTAGATACTAAATTATGCAAAGATGGAAGTATGTGAGCTTGCCTAATGCTCTCCCTGGGCCTTAAACATAGCAGCCGTCTGTACTTCACTAACTACAGACCTTTACCACCTTCCCAGTATAGTGAAGCACTTCCTATTTTTCTATGCTTTGCCTTGATAAATGATTCTGTTTTCTCCAACTTGGTCTGTAGAATGGCCAACATTAATAGTTCATTTGTTTAAACTAACAGACTGTGGTCAACAGATTCCCAAGGGAAAAGAGTCAGCCAAACAGTTCTAAACCAGCATCATTTAAGAATACAATCAATTCTTTATCTTTTTCATAAAGTTCACATATGCATGCATTAATCATCATGGGCTGGCCCTGGGTAGGAAGTTCTTACCTAAGCAACTTCCCCTCTATAATATATCTTTTCTGTTTAATGGCCTCTGCAGCCTAGATTTTATTGTGTGCTCACTCATCTGTTGTTTTATGAGCCAGTCTGTGTCTTTGTGATGAACTGATTAAGCAACTGATTTGGAAGTTAAATTCATAGGCAAGCTAACATTCCTTACACTTCTACCAAACAACTTTGGTCTCTTAAGATAGTGTGCCTTATCTAGCTTACTGACCTTGGTTGTATAGCACTTTGTGGAAGAACTGTAGACTGATTTTCATATATGAAAGAAGTGACTATTCCCTTAAGAAGGAAAGCAAGGGAAATTTCTGAGGTATGTTCCTATATGGGAAGAGTTATGCATCAAAAAGTAATATATCGTGATCAGACACTTCCCCAAACATCAAAGACTGGTCCTATGAAGAGAGTAAATGCATAGCTAAGAAAGAACTTTTCTAGTATTCAACAATGGAACAAGGAACCAGGGCACACATTAGCAGTTCAGTATAACGAAGGCATCCAGAAGATTCTGTGTGGAACACTTTGAAGTTCATTAAACCAGACCTCATATTTGCTCCTACATACCATTTCATCAAGAACCTACAGTCTTGCCTGGTATCAAGCCCTCTCCTTTCTGATAATCCCTCTGAGATAGCCAGTATAGCTTTTTTTCCTCTTCTTTTTATCTTCTTACTTCCTTCTATTCTAATTTTTTCTGTTGTAGTTCATGGGTTTTGCTGACAAACTGACATAAGCCTTTTAAAGTAATGATTACCTGTCTTCTTATGTGTGAGTATGGCCACAGCCTCAGGTATTTGTAAAAGGTAAACATAAAATGCAGACCTAATTTTTAGACAGAATCCTGACTCCTGGTCTTTCACTGGCCAGCTGTCTTTCCCAATAAATATGATTTTATTCTTATAACTGAATGGCTGTTGTCACGCAAATTCAGAAATAATTATTATTTTCTCACTAGTAAACTAAACATTTAACTCTTTTTTTTATTCACATTAGAAGGAAATTATTCACAAAGATGCTCTGTTCTTCTTAGCTCTAGTGGAAAGTGACCAGAATCTTCTCATTTCATCCTAACAGGTTTTCAGTTTTGAAGCCCACCTGGAAAAGATTGTAGAATCTTTTCAATTCCTTTTAAGACAAATATGTTAGCTAAACAAAATCTCCTATTTTCTGTATTTAATTGAATTCAGGTTTCACTGACTACACAAAGAGAAGCTTTCTTACAAAGATTCTCCTGTGTTTACAGATTACAATTAAATCACTCTGAGCCTTCACTTCTGTAAATTAAATCAGAGCTCCCATCTCCTTTTCAGCATGGTTTTATGCCAGGTCTTTAAAGATTTATGCTTCTTACTGCTAAATTCGTACAGCGAAGTCTTTCTACCTGGAATCGTGATGATTTCTGTACATGTTGAGCCTGGCTAAGATTGATGCATATCATCAGCTCTATTTTGAAAGTTGAGAAAGAAGTTAAAGAAGAATTAGGCCTGTCACCATTAATAGACTGTGAACCATGGCTGAGATTAGAAACCAGAAGCTCATACCACGAATAATAGCAAGAAGAAGGGGAGTTCCATCACTCACCAGTCACCTAACAGGTTGCCCTCCAATATCATCTTTATTTTATAGCACCATATTTCTTACCCTTGGGGATCTCTGTGAAATGGATGGGAAGATCAGCTGAGTCGTGATGGATGAAACCATGGTGATTGCTTCTTTGGCAGGACCAAAGGCTCTGCATGCTAAACTTTACCCTCTATGTGGCAGTTTAAAAAAAGGCAACCCGGTGATATCTTTCCCATCTCCTGAGGTTCATGTAGTTGTATAATCTTCTTTTGATTGTGGCTACAACCTATGACTTCCGTTTAACCAGAAGAATATATCAAACATGATAGGATGTCGCTCCCATGATTATGTGGTATTATATATACCCATCTTTCTTGCTGAGTTGCCTTTTCTCTTCTGTCATCAGCCTGAAGGAGCAAGCTGCTGTTATTGAACTGCCTGTAGAGAACATTCTATGGCTGGGAGCTGAGGAGTTGAGGCTAATTCCTAAGAGCCAATCACAGGAAAGATGAGGCTCACTGAAATTCAACTTCATGGGCATAAATTTTGCTTGACTAGGTGATCTTGAAGGGGATTTATCCCCAGCTGAATCTACTGATGAAAATAGTTATACTGATAATACTAGTAAAGTTATATTGATTCTGATTGTATGCAACATAGCCAGAGATCCCATATAGTTTATACCCATGACAACAAATGGGCATAGGGCACCCTACGATTTGAATGAAAATTGCCCCTATTGGCTCTTATTTGGATGCTTGGTCCCTGATGGTCAAATGTGATGGGAAGAATTAGCATCTGTGGTAATTTTGGAGGAAGTGTATTAATGGGGTTAGGGTTAACTAACTTTCTGCTTGCTGTCACGCTCCCTGTGATGGTGGTCATTGACTCACCCACTAAAACTATGAGCTCCAATAAACCCTTCATCATTATGACTTCACAGAAATAGAAAAGCCACTAAATTGTGTACTTTATTTTTAATTTTTAATTTAATTTTATTCTTTTTAGTACTCGCTTTACATTCCAGTCACTGTCCTCCTCCCAATATCCCCTCCCACAATCTTTCCCACACTCCCCCTTCTCTTTTTCTTCTGAGCAGGTGGAGGACACCTGGGTATCCTCCTGACTCTGGCACTTCAACTCTCTGCTTGGCTAAGTGCTTCCCATCACACTGAGGCCAGACAAGACAGAAGAGCTAGACCTACATATCCCACATAAAGACAACAGCTTTTGGGATAGTCTCTATCAAATTTGTTTGATGTCCACAGAAAGACCAAGGTGCACATCTGTTACATATGTATGGGGAGACCCAGGTCCTGCCCCTGTATATCTTCAGGTTGGTGCTTCAGACTCTGAGATCTACAAGGATCCAGGTTAGTTGACTCTGTTGGTCTTCCTATGAAATTCCTATCCCCTTTGGGCCTCGATATCTTTCCCTTTATTCTTTCAAGAGAATCCCAATGAAGCTACTTACATTATGGCTTTTTTTCTCATGACATAGACAACCAACATAAACTTTTTCTGTGTCTAAGAAATAAAACAGTTGAATATGTTGAATTGTTATCCTAATAAACTCAAGAAAGGGCACATAGCCTGAGGGTGTGAAACTGATAAAAAAAAAAAAACTACTGGATTTTGTTTGTTTGTTTGTCTGTCTTTGTTTTACTTTAGTATAAGAAAAGCCATGATCAAAACTAATAAAACTTCTGGCAATGCTATTTGCTGTTTGTTGTTTTCTCTGCTTATCCCATATGGAATGGTTAAGAGGTGGAGCCTTGTTTGAGGAATTGTGTCACTGTGGGATGAGCTCTCCAGATCTTCTTTTATTCTCGGGATCTAACCACTGCAGAAGAGAGATTCCTCCTAGCTGCTTGCAGATGCCAGTCTCTTCTTGGGTGCCTTCATAACAAGATAAGGAACTCTCAGCTCCTTCTGCAGCACTATATCTGCCTGCACATTGCCATGCTTTCTTCCATGATGATAATGGACTGAACTTTTGAAAATGTAACCCATTCCCAATTAAATGTTGTTCCTTATAAGAGTTCCCTTGGTCATGGTGTCACTTCTCGACAATGGAAACCCTAAAGAAAACAATTAACGGTTCCAAAATTCTACCATGAAAAGTACATCTGATAAACACTTTCAGTGAAGTGACTGGATACAAGATTAACTTAAAAAGTCATTTACTGTAGCCATCTTATATATTAGCAATAAACAGACTGAGAAAGAAATCAGGGAATCACTGTCCTTCACAATTGACACAAATAGTATAAAATGTCTTGGTTTAACTTTAACCAAAAAAGTTAACCAAAAGATCTGAGTGATAGGAACTTTAAGTCTTTGAAGAAGATATCACAAGATTGAAAGATCTTCTGAGTTCAGGAATCAGTAGAATTAATACAACGAAAATGGCCATCTTGCCAAAATCAATATATAAATTATATGAAATCTCTATCAAAATTCCAACACAATTTTCTATTCAGTATTGATATACTCAACTTACATATGGAAAAACAGAAAACAAAGAATAGTTAAAACAATCCTGTACAATAAAAAACTTCCAGAGTTATCCCTATCCCTGATTACAAACTCTACTACAGATCTATAGTAATTAAATCTGCCTGTTTTCAGCATTAAAACAGGCAAGTAACAAATGGAATAGAAACAAAGTTCTAGAGATAAATTCACTCATCCTTGGACACCTGGTTTTTTGATGAAAAGGCCAAAATTATACAATGGAAAAAATTTTTAACAAATAGTACTGGTCTAATTAGATGTTGGCATTTTGAAGAATAAAATAAATCCATGTGTAAAAAAAGTAATCTGATTATTTTTAACATTTACTTGAAGACATAATCAAAATTCTCAAATATAAAAATAAATGATATGTGTTCTTTGAATGTGCTGGGGCTTCTTTCAGCTCTTACTGGGTAAGCTTAACTAAGGGCAGAGTAACTAGAGTTCTTAAAACTGAACAAATTCTGAAGCCACCCTGAACCAGTGGCAGCTAAGTCCATTGTCTTGTACACACGTGTGTGCGCGTGCGCACACACACACACACACACACACACACACACACACCTCATGAGGGCAATGCAAAGGGAATGTAGAACTGTTAAAAGAAAGAGAAAGAACACTTGAGGGTCAGTAATTTATTTACTAGTATATGCTTTACCATAAGCATTTTTATGAAATATGTGCTTGATAGTTACTAGTTAGTAATGAATGAAAATCCAGTTACAAACCAGTAGAAATGTAATGTCCAGAAATCAACAATTCCAAGGGATTCCTAAATTCTCTGGTATAATGGTGTTCAAAAGGATTACTATAGTACTCAAAGTTCCCTATAATAAATGAGAAAAAATTCTAATTTCAAATGATGAGAGGCTCACTAAAAGAAAATAGTATTTGGTTCCTAAGAGGCAAAGATGGGGATGCTGCAAGGCTCAGTGTCAGTGTTTTTCACAGGTACAATCTGAGTAACACATGAGGAAAATCGCTGGAGCTAAATAAGTGGAGAAGATTTATTAATCTGTAAGAGAAACTAATTGACTTACTGTGAGCCAGGGTTCTTGGTTGCTAGCATGTTCTTGTTTAGAGATCCTAAAAATACTTAGAAGGAGATTCCAGCTGGCACTTGAACTCATTCAGCACTTGACATGCTGTTAAAAATCAGAAACAATAAAAGGAAATTAATTTTGGTTTGGTTGTGGCTCAGGACCAAAAAGAACATTGTTATGTCAGAAACCAATATACACAGACATGCTGACATGAACTGAAGTCCATAGACTATAATCACAACTGTGTGGACATTTTTGCAAATCTAAATGTCTGGCGAGCAGTTGACTTGGGAAAGTTAGGATGTTTCACACTCAAAGCCAAATTTTCATCAGCTGTCTTAAATTTCTTTAAAAACCATTCATTGCCCAGTTTCAACCAGACTTAACACCCTGTAACTATCTTTGAAAGCCACCTGAATGTGTTTACCTAATAAGCCACTACCTACCATCAAGCCAAAGCCTAGCATCTGCATCCTATAACAGAGATATTCCAGCTTTTCTGTAATGCATTGATTGGTCTGATGTTTCTACCAGTGTATTTTGTGAGTGCCTTGATTAATGGCTTTCTTTTCTACTGTTACTACAAAATGTTTTTGTAACCATTTGCACATTGGGAGATGTTATTTGGGGAAACCTGAAATCCTTATTCCCAGATTGTGGTCACTTGTATTTGGCTCAGAATAAATAAACTCTTACTTTTTTTGAAGTCAGAGCTCTGTTTGCTTGGAAACTTAATTCAATTATTCTGTCAATAACTTCTTTTAGGGAAATAAAAGTTGAGTTTAAACCAAAGGAGCTTGAGCAAAGTGCTCACTAAAGACAAGGTTTAGCATTTCTAAAATCTACTCATGTCAATAGAGCAACAAAATATTTTCACAGTATTTTGAATGAAGACAGTTCTAATTCCAGGTGTAAACCTGAAGTTATTTCAGCAATTAACATCAAATGTGAATGAAAAATGATTAGTTAGGAGTGTTGTGTATTATAGCTTTTCCATCTTGGCATAAAGCAAGCCATTCTGCCACCATAATGCAACACAGTTAATCCTGACCACATTGTCCTGACAATAAATTAAGCAGTGAATACTCTAGATCCTTGTGGTATTTAAATTTTTTTAACCCCTGTAACCGAAATTATGAAGCATCCTCTTCTTGGATTTCACTATTAGTTCTTACTATCTTCCAGGGAGGTACATGTCTTCTAAGTCATTTTGAGGGGCATAGCATATACTGGAGATAAAAATTAACTTAAGACAGAATTCAGTGATATACTTGGGCATGACCACTGGCTAGGTTATGGTGGAATTTTCTAGTGATGCAGCTGTTCTTGGGTCCCTGACAGATCTGTATCCCCTTTTCTTGACTCCTCTTAGTATGCTCAGTAACCACACTTGTTCACTGAGACTGAGATAAACATGGTAGTATTGTTTCCTTGGTCTGTCACTGATATCCAGTATGTTAAAAAGATATTTATTCATATCTCTTCACATAACGTTACTCGTGTGTGTAAGTATGTGAACAATAATGTATATAGGCAAGGATTTTATTTTTAAGATGAGAATCACTTTTAAAAGTTCCAGAGCTATGGCACGTAGATGACTGGGTACATAAAAACACCTCCAACTTATTCTTGATAAATGGACTTTCCTGGAATCCACAATAGAAGGAAAGAATCAACTCCAACACGTTGTCATCTGACCTCCACACACAGTTCATGGGAAGTGCACACCCACACTCACACAGAGAAGTCATAATACACACATACATACTTTCATATACATGTGCAAGCAAAAACACACAGAGTAGTGAATATAAAGATAGTGAAAAAAGTTTAGAAATTAATGCCAAGTTCTCAGCTTCTTTTGTAGTACTCTGAGATGAGGTACTGTCAAGTAAGCAGTAAAATGCACTGAATCCTATTACAGAATTCAGTTCATCATGATGAGAAGACACCAATAAGGCATGGATATGAGTATGTTATTTAGCAGCATCTGTCACCTGCTTCTGTGGCAGGTTTGTCAGTAATCCTCTCCAGATGTGTTTTTTTTTTCTCCAGTGTCATCAAAGATCTCATATCTGAGATTTAAAAAAGTGTCTAAATGAGACCTTGATGTATGTCTTATAGCTTATGAGAGCCTGATGTTCTTGCAGATGACCCATATACAATGACAGATTCCATATTAGGCACCTCACACCTGCATATAACTCCTGGTTAAGAGATTTCAATTCTGACTTCTCCCAGAACCTGTAATCACATGATACATATAAACTCAAGTAGGTTCGCATTCAAACACATAATTGGAAAAAATGAAAATTTTTTGTTTGGTAAGGACACATCTACTATTTTCCTTCACTTGCAAATTGATCAAAGTTTAAGCAAGAATAAAGATAAGTAGATGGGTGTGACCTCTGGGAATGACATAGATGTCATACATATACATTAACTCACAGTAACTGTGACTACCAACACAAGATCTATCTTCACAAGAGCAAGACAGTTATAAATCTCAGTATACATTGTGTAGGGAATCCGGAAGTCTCACCCATAGTTGAGGAGATATTAGCACTTCATGGGTCATTCAAATAACTTATCACTGGTAGGTTGCCTCTACCGTTTTTGCAGTTCCCATTCCCATGAATGTATGGGCAGCACACTTGTACTCAGCAGGTAGGTAGTTAGGTATACAGACAGACAGACAGATGATAAATAGTTAGTAAAATACAAATAAATAGAGACATCATTTGATTTTTTTCTCAAATGTCTTAATGTTGTGAACCTTTAATACAGTTTCTCGTGTTGTGGTGAATTTATATTGATATTTCAAGCCTAGGAACTTTAGCGACACCAAATAGATAGTAAGAATTTATAAACTTTTGTTTTGGGTTGCCAAATGTAACTAAGTTTGCAGATTGTTTATCGGGGCATATAGATGGTCTTGGGTTCACTCCATAGTACCAGGAAAAAGCACTTTACCTTCCAATTGCTGAGAGTTTAAAATAAATTCTGGACACAAAGTTTAGATCAGAGCTGAATCCCTGTGATTCTTTGAGAAATAAATATCAAAATTCCTCAGAAGCATCAAGTACACTAGGTATAAAACCTTATGTTATACGCTAAGCCACTGGGTTATGATGAAGTAGTAGTAAAGTAACATTCAGAAAAAACAAAACTGGAGTTAATTAGAGATGTGTACTTTTAACTGGCTTCACTTCTATAGAAATTGTCTCCTGCTCTATCCTCACTGGAGACAAGGAGCAGCTGTCACCTGTCCTCTGTTTAATAGATCATCATATTCCAAACACAATTCTCAGAGCAACCTTTAGTATCCTCTTTGCCAAGCTAAACAATACCACTTCCTTAAAGTTTTCCTGTGGGATATATTTACCCTTGAATAACGTAGCCCACATTTGAAAAAGATTGCCTTTCATAATCCATAATTCATGCCTGCTAATTTTAGAAAGAAAATAGTATTTTGACAACCTCCATTATGGCTTGGTAATTGTTCTGTTATCAAGAGGAAAACCTTGTGATAAGGATATGTATAGGAGTGTAACATGAAAGACATATATTTAAGTCTCTTATTCCAAAGAGAACATGAAAATACACCTTTTGATAGATAAATGAGAGTGATATCTGAATTGTCTGTCACAGTTGACTCTATAGATTTTATTAATGGAATTGCATAAATGCACCAGATGTGCTGCACTTAGGACAATGAAATAAGCAGGCTATCCAGGTGACTGGCTTTCCTGACCTTGCAAGTGATTTTGTTTGTTGATTTGATTGCAACAAGGCTCAATTTTAAGATTCTTGTAAATGTGTTTTAAAAATATGTTTCAATACGGAAGCAAAGAACAGCATTCACCTATACGGAGTATATTTATGAATATTTTAAGGAGCTGAAAGTTTTCCTAAGGCTGAATCTTATAATCACCAATAAGCAATATCTTCCATGACCATGTTTGAAGAAAATGGTGATATGTGTAAGGCTATTTCTTACTATACAATGGAAAAACAGTACTGACTTGATGTTTCTAGCATAGATATTGGACGTTAAGGAGCCTATGAAATCTCAGACACAAAACTGCAAATAAATATTACTTTGAATTTATTAATGCAACATGCTGAGCTAGAGCATTTGAAGTTACTTTAAATATTAAACAGTGATCCTAAGTGTCACTGACGAACATCAATGACCCAGGTTCCATCACCACAGACTAGGCATCAAAAAGCTAAAATGTCTTTGTCACACCAAGTCTTCTTGGCTAAATGTCATTGTTTCAATAACTGAACTTAGTAATTTCTCCTTGTCCAACTCATCCAAAGTTGTACATAAAGTAAACTAAAATAGTCTCCAAACTATGGAAGAAAATAAATAACATGTTTTCCATTTGAGCATTGTAGTCTATTTTTGGTGCTGTCAAAAACAATATCTAATTTAGAATATTTTTTATTTAAGCATCTGGCAGCTTGATTAATTTGATTAATTAATTTTTCAGGATTCTGTCAACTCAGCTGCACCATAACATGAAGAAAAAAGAAGACTGTGCAATTAAAAAATAGCTCTTAAAAGAATTAAGAATGTCAACATATAAGGTCTGATATTATTAAGTTATCACTTGAAAGAGAAAAGATAAGCTGAAATTAGTAGATAGAAATATGCAGATCTCCAAGCTCGTCATGCATCACAAAATAAGCTACAGGTACATTTTAAGGTGTTATGATTGCTTGCATTCTGAAGGAGTTAGGAAATTGTTTTCTTTAAGGAATGATAATTTAGAAATGCCTTATGATATTTAGAGGTTGGTTTTCAATTTAAAATCCAGCAGTCTAGTAGGTCTGGATGTTTCTTTCTGCTTGGCATTTAAGTGTATTAAGTGTGGTGTAAGAACATGGCTAAGGCAGTGGGCCATATCTTAAGTCCCTTTGGCAGATGGACAGTCAGTCTATCTGCTGCAATATTGTTATGCAATCTGCTGTCTGTACATCACACTCTCATAAGTTGCAAATATCTTTCAACTGACAGCTGATGAGCTTACTACCATTCCACATTTTCCTGATCATAGCGATTTCCCAGGCAGGGGCCTAGGAGGTAATCTTAGCTCAGCAAAAGCGTTGTAAAAAGGGAATTCTGTTCACATTGTTGTCAGCGCAGCTGGATGGTCTAACTGCTTTCCTTGGCAGATTTGAAGTCTGAATGCCAGCAGTCTGCAGTTGTATTCTGAGGTTCATGTTGTCATGTGACTGTATCTGGCTCCGGTTTCCTTCATGTTGGTTATGCAAACTGGACATTTCTTGGAAGGTACAGAAACATGAATAAAATGCTTATTTGTGATTCTTCTTTAACATGGTATTACAGGATCAATTTACCATTTTATGGTTGATATAGAGTATGGTAGGCAATCTGCATACTCACTGGCCTCTCCTTGAATACCAATTTCCAATTGTAAATGTTTGTTAGATCTACATGTTTCACATGAAGAGAGAATTTGTAAAGCGACATATTTTATGCATACTCACATAGACTTGCAGATTTTGAGGAAAGATTATCATCTAGAATCACATTACCTTCTTAAATGTTTTGTGTTTTGAATATTTATTCAATACATATTTATTAAATAAACATATTGAGCTTGAAATTCCTTTTATATGGATTGACTATTCCTCAGACACTGGAATAGGAAAGTACCTACTTACAAACAGAAAACATGGGAAGGAAAGGCAAGAGACCTCAGAGTCTGTCTTCTTGACAAGAAGAAAGACTCCTATTGGAGGTGGAAGAGGAGAAATAGGAATATGGATTTACTGAATCCACAGTCTAATGCTAATTTTGATGTTAATGTTTGTGTTCTATCACTATACTTGTGTGTGTGTGTGTGTGTGTTTCATCCAAATCCCAACTGTCTTCATTTTTTTTGTTGTTTTTTTGTTTTGTTTTATTTTTTTTGTTTTTGTTTTTGTTTTTTTTTGTATTGTATTAAGGCTAAACACAAATTCAATTGTTACAGAAAAAAAAGAGAGATTTCAGGTCTCCACTTTCACTCACCTCAGTGGACTAAATTTTCTATTCTTTCATTCAGGTACATTTTAGTGAGAAGAGTACTTATAAATTAATAACGTGAAAAATGTAGGCTACTTAACAGCAACCTAGAATCTTATATTTTAATGAGTTGTACATACAGTGTTTAGGAATTGATAGAGACTAAAACAAACCAGTAGAAATATATCATAGATGGAACATTTGGTAACTGGTGCTTCAGAGTAGGAGGTAGGTATTGGTGAAAAAGAAAACCTGAATCGTCACAAGATCAGTGCAAAAATACTTATAAATTAAAAAGAATGAGGGCTACTTAACAATGTATGGTTCATTCAGTAAGTGCCTCACAAGAGGAAGACTACTGGAATACTTATGCAATATTTAAATGCAATCTCTTCTCCCATAAGTAGAGGTAGCATGCAGAGGAAATACAAAAACAAAAACATTCCTAGTTATGCAAAATATATATCATGACTCTGATGGTATAGGATAGTTTGGCCACTGATGGCAACATAATTAAGTGAACCTTGAACTCCTGGTGTAGCCCTGATAATGTGTGGCCACTGTGTAGAATAACCAGCAGTCCCACAGTGACTATGTTCTAAAGAACTTGAAAGAATACTTGGAAGAATATAAGTATAGAAATATTGATGATCTGAAACCACAATGGCCAAAGTCTTGAAAATGGTATTATTCATGTGTATCATATTTTAGGAGGCACAAAATAGTCAAGTGAAATAGACTCATCAAACATCGCTAGCTGTTTGCTATGCTAGCCATGTCAAAAGAAGTTTCTACATCTCTATGAGGTTGTTCCCATTTCCTTGAAATCCTGCTGTGGAATATTATTAATATTCTGATCTTAATATAAGATTTTATTAATTGTATTGAACATAGACGTTTGGACCATGTAATTTATTTTGAATCCTAATTTACAAATGAGAATAATTGCTAAGATAAGGCCATTCTCCTTGGTATTAAGTTTATAGAGGAAGCAACATAAATGAAAAACAAACACAAAATAAACAAAAGTACTGGCTGTTCATGCAGGTTAGAGGAAAGGGAAGAATGTGATGAAAGAAAGGGCACATCCATTCCATCCAAACCCAACCAGACGTTCTTTGCAAAATCAGCTTTTGAGATCTGGTTTCTCAGTTGAGATTCAAAATTTCTCTAGGCAATTTCACAGACTCTCCACCTCTTGTGCATCCCAGAGTTGCTCTTTGCTCACACTCTTTCCATGTTTACATGGGCCATCTGATATTTATATGGATTTTATTCATCACTTTATATGAATCCCACATTCTTATGTAGATGGTGAAATTCCTAAAAACAGGGATCTAAAGGTAATATTTCTGGTAGTATTTCTCACCCTTGGTGATTAACCTCACCCCAAAAGATGTGATAATATCCTGGAGTAGGCTGTAGTATAGCTGTTTTCAGGCTTAGCATTTCAATTTAAATGTCATGTCATCAGTGAGAACTCCGCTGGGCTCTGGTTGAAGATGAAGCTTAAATTCATGTGTGTATGACCTTCCCAGTTCCTGCTTAGTAAACTTCTGATCTCTGGGGAAACCAATCAATTGAGTTGTTAATTATCATAATTGTCATAAAAGATTATTTGTTACTAAAGATAGGATATCACAATACAATAAAATAGAAAGCATTTTCTAGGGTCCAAGGACATGTAAATCAAAATAAGACTCTTCTTAAGCCACCAATACTATTAAGTCATACCAATTATCGTTATGTACTACGAAGCTTGGGAAACTTGTGACATACTCAAGGTTATTATGTGTGTCAGTAGCAGAGCCAGAATCAGGCTTACAGATTCTCCTCCACATTACAATATCAAAAAGTTAATTGACATTGATTAAGCATAGAAGATATAGGATGGTTGCAGAGGAAGGACAGGCATGTTTGGGAATTGCCAAATAGGAACCTGGAGAAAGGAATCAGTCCAAGTTCTGCCTTTTATTAATTAGCTATCATGTATGAGGTCTACCAATGAACAGTTTATAAAATGATCTTTGATACAACAGCCATGTACAGTTAATAAAATGTATCTTATTTCAAAAATAAAGAAACAAATTGCACACATTTATTGAAGGAACCCAAGGTCACGGGTAAAAAACAGATTTACTTTGAACTATTCAGAACCAATGCTCAATCTTGCTCAACTCAGTTTTCTCATGGTGAAAATGTAGGACCATATTTGATATAGATGAGATGCACATCAATGGTGTGTTTGAATTTGTGTGTGTGTATGAACTAGGATGATGCAATTTGTGATGGTCCCGTGGTATTTCTCATGTTTAATTTATCATATAGGACTTAAAGAGAGATTCTTTAAGGAACTGAGTCATATCATTGTGCTTCTAGAAATTAACTTTTGTGTGTGGGTGATGTCATCAATCAGTTGGAAAACCAATAGGGACATGAATATCAATAGTAAGGGAATGGCGTTTTAGTCTCCACCCCTTATTTTCTCAATACACTGAGAGCTGTTTGGGAAGTAGAATTTGAAAAGTGATCCCCAGTCCTTAGAGACTTTTTAACTTCAAGCCAAGCAAACAGTAATTTTCACCATGCACTTATTTCTAACAACTGTTCTCATTGGTCACACATCTGCTCAGAGGAAAACACTCAGACTCCAGCAGCTGTTTCAATTTTGAATATAACTTCTGTGTGTATCTAATGCAAACCCAACCCATCCTTCAAACAAGAGCACTACTTTATTTTTCTTGTGTCTCTGAGAGAGACTCACATGATTCAAAGTCTTCATTAGCGAGTCTTTATTATATGTTAATTTGATATCAGTGTCTCACAAAGCCTTGAAATTTTATATTTTAGTCAAGGACTTTCCCATCTGTAACTTTACATTAAATATAGAACAAAGGAACTCTTCAAAAATGAGGAAAATAGGAAGAGATTGATCTAAGGGACACTCCCCTGTATCATATCTTATTTTGAGTCAAGGTTGGTTTTATTTTATTTATTTATTTTTTCTGGGCATCTCAGAGTGGGCTGTTCATTATTTCAATCACATTACCTTTAGAGTTTCAATCTTACCATATCTGCTTTACAGACACCAGAGATTCTTAACTGCTGGGAGACAACTTTGAGTTTTCTACTCTCTGTGAACTATCTTCTGAATATAGAATATTTTCTACTTACCATACAACAGAATACTATGCTTGCATATTTGAAAAGAATCATATAACTCTCAATTTGATCATGTTTATTATTTAAATTGAAAATTTATCATAGATGAAATGTTTGATTTTCAAATAATGTTAAAATTTTCAGATGGCAACTGAATATGCTTTGCTTTGTTAATGCTTTCATGATGATGTGTCACTGAAAGGGAAGGTATAGAAATGGAAAGAAATGGGAAAAGTAGAATTAGTGTAATTTACATATGTGTAATAGAAGTAAACGTTTAAAAGGTGTGATTATTCCAGAATAACAGAAAACTTCACTTTGTGGTTGATTGAAACATTTTAATGAATTGGTCTTGGGCATATACTTCTGGAATTCCATATATTTAAGGAGCTGAAGCAGGATCATTAAAATTTCAAGGCCTGCTTAGAATACAGACTCCAGTATGCTCTTAGAAACTAAAAGACTCTCTCAGGTGAAATGAAAGGGAAGGCCCTGAGTTCACACCCCAGCACTGAACATAGAAAAGTGAGGTGCATCCTGTTTGTGTTACAGTAATGTGCACACTACTTCAATATAACCATCTCCTGTTACATGCCAGGAAAAACATCCTTAGAAACACATGTCATCTGATGCATCAGTCAACAGCAACCATGAATAAATGATAAATAGGCGAATGCACTTTTAGTTCACATGGAATTAAGTCATGGTTTTGGCAGAAATGGTTCCCACTTTCCAGATACCTGATTTTGTGACTGGGAAGATTGTGGTAGATATATTATAGAAATAGAATGAAAGAATTCTAAAGTGTTTAAGAAATACGAGTGTTAGCCTTGTGATATATTGAACTCAGTGAAGAAGTTTTCTCTAAAAGAAAATTAGTCTAAAGTATCCTTCGCATATCTAGATTCATTAGCATATCAGTACTTTTCCCAAAGTGTACCCAATTTCTGTTATTTTCTTCTTTTCTTGTTTATCATGCCTGTGGTATCTACAATTGTTCACTGAATAAGAATATATTCAGTACTTCTGAGTTAGATCTTTTTACAAGTATTCTAAATGGATTCCACCATTATCTTTTTTTACCATTAGGCTAATTGGCAAGCTGAATCAGAAATGATTTCACTATACATAAAATATTTGTTTTATGGTATAACAGATAAAATTTCAAAGAAAATGCATTGTCTCTAATTTATATTGCCACCATTTTATTGCTCAATCTATTTACTTTGAAGTGATTCTTAGTTTGTCGCTTAGAAACTCAAAAGTAAGAATGAGTCTTCTAAGCCAAGCTCCCTTCCCTAGACAAGAATCACATTGTGACTTCTAATTTTGGAAAACACATCCACTGCAGAAATGCAACATGAGCACCATAGAGTGTATTTGGAAAATGATATCAGCCAACTAAACATGCCAGAAGAGAGAGTGATATTATAAAGAGTGGGCAGAGTTTAGGAATGCTGGAGGAAAAACAAATCAAGCCAACACACATGTGTGCTTCAGACACTTTCAATACAAGAGGAAAATTACATAAGTTACTATTAAATTCTAGTGAATTGCTCTTATATACCTTGTTAAACAATTTTTTAAATACACTATTTTAACACAAACTGTATTTTCTGGTGAAAAGAGAATGGAGTCAGAGACAGAACTCTTGGATAATCTTATTTTATCTTATTTTTATTTTCTCTTTATGATCAAAGGTTTTAGATAAGGGGCAAATGCATTAAATGAAAATTAGGATAGCTTATTAGAAACACAATTATCAGTGTCAAGGGATTTCCAATTAAGTAAAGAAAAAGTAGTTTGCAGATATGGAAAAAGCAATTCTAACTCACTCATTAGGGAGGAAATATTTGTACTTTCCATTTGAGGATTTACATAAAATTGCATGCAAAGCTCTCTCAAAGTTATTTTAAGGAAAGGTTTTTTTTTTTTTTTTTTTACTCCAGTTGAGAGGGACAGTTTTTCCCCATACTCATTAGAAATGCAACCACATGTTTAGAGCCGAATGAAGAAGACTTGAGGGTGAGGTTGGTTCCTCTTTCCTCTTCTGCTCTCCACATAATCTGTCTAATCTAATCTAATCTAATCTAATCTAATCTAATCTAATCTAATCTAATCATCTATCTATCCATCTATCTATCCATCTATCATCTACCTATCTCTCATCTTTTATCAATCTGTCCAATCTATGGCCCATCTGCTTTAGTATTTATATATGTTGGGGAGGGATGAATCTGTAAGTATACAGAAATTCTATGACACATGTGGAGAACCAGAGACAATTTTGTGAAGACCGTTCTCTGTTATAGTTTTGACTGGGGTTCCAAAAATCAAACTAAGGTCTCCAAGGCCTTGCAGTGAACATCGATATCTGTTGAGATATTTCACTGGCAATAGAATATTGGGAATCTGCCTGGGCTTCCCCCACAGTGATAGGTGACCATATCCAGACTTTATATGGGTGCTTGGGAGCCTAACTCAGGTCATTTGCTCTGGTGATAGGAACCTTACTTACAAAGCAATGTTTCCAACCCCATCCAAGTTATTTTTAAGCACATGGTGTGTAAATGAACTAAAACCCACTATTCTTCAAACTCAACTGCCTTAGATCCAGACTGGCATCCATTTTGGCTTTTGTTAAATTCTCATTCTTTGAGAACATATCCTTTCCTCTCCTCATCCTCACCATTAACTACTTTATGGCTCAATTGCACATACTGTGTTTTAATATCAGAGGAGAGACGACTGCAGTGTGTTAACACTATAATCTTGGACTAGCATGTGACCACATGTTTCCACTGCTCTTCAGTTTTGACTACATTCTAAGATGCAGAAAATGTCAAATTACCAATTCCAGGGATTAGTGGGAAGCACTGGTGGCTGTCTGAACCTTATACCACTGATTTTGTATGTCTCTTTGTGCCCCCACCTTCCCTCACAGACAGCTGTGTGGCTCTGATATCAATTCACCCTTCCTTTCAAGACACCCCATGACATTGAGCAGCCTGAACCACAGAGCAGTTGTGGTCCTGGGACTGGACCTGAACTCTGCATGGGATTTAAGCATGTAAATGGGTGTCCTGGACATGATTTAGATGGCTTAATCCTACACAGCAAAAAAAGGGCCAGAACCCACATAAGCTCCAGAAATGCTGTCATTCAGAACAGCAACGAAATCTAACCGTTTGGGGTTTTACTTCTTGTTACCTACCTGAGACCCCCCAGTTTACTTAGGATAAAAAAAAACAAAGAAAAAAAAGAGTAAGAAGCCTCGACTATATCCCTCCAAAATCCTATTCAGAGGATTTGCTGTAACGGCATTCCAGCTTCAAATAAGACTGATTAAAATAAAATTACTCAGTCTCCTGACCCATAGCAAATTTCATGAGCTGCAATTTGTCTAGTAGTTGAGCTGTGAGTACCATTTGATTGGCTATAATTTAGGTTTATAGTTCCTATTTTTTCCTTAAATTCAGTGGAATCCAGTCATCCTGCAATAAAGAATTAGAAAGGAAAATGTGGGATTTAGCATGAACTAAGAAAAATGGAGAGACATTTATACAAAATATAATAGCACTGTTTACTTTTTGAACGGTCGAATGTCAGTATTGTTTCTTTGTATGAGGAGAAAGTCCTTTTGTATGTGCATTGGCACATTTAATTCTGAACTCTTGGCCTGTGTTAGTTTTGTTATGTCCCCAATCTATCTTTTTCTGCAGTGTGTATTGTTTTTAATATTGCCTTTCTATATCTGATATTGAGATCTGTAAGTTATGAAAGAGTTTCCAATTTTGAAAATATTGAAGTACCATATGGTCAAGAACTTATGACCTGTCACTCAGAAAGTGCCTCATGCAGACCTGGACACTGCCTCCCCGACACTTCTTAGGATCAGTGCTTTAGGAGGCAAAGGGCTGTTTCAGGTACCCAGGAGGACACATTAGCACCTCTGTTTGGGTAAGACTTTAGACAGTGCCTTTGTCCTTTAGTATCTTACAGTCCTAGATCTCTTCTGCACCAAGAATTGTAGACCTGATCTAAAGCAAAGGAATACTAAATGTGATGTGGTCATATCATTTGTTCATTACTAAGGAAGCACTACAGAAATGGCATTCTGTCATAACATCGTGTCCTGATTGCCTTTGTTCTTGCTTTGAGACAGTGTCAGTATGTAGATCACACTGACTTTGCAGCCCCTGCTCCCCACATATTCACATTTGTGGGAGAGAGAAATGAATAATTAGAGCCCAGCAGCTGTAAATTATACTGTAAAAGATGAAGGTTTCTCATTGGCTTACAGATTATTCCTTGGCAGTAATATATACTACATACTTGATCTTCGACTTTTGAAACTTCTTGTAATCACCCGGTACTAGGAATAAAGTATATCAACTAGTGTGGCTGACCAATGGGTCGAAATAACTTTCTGAACTCCCCAAGTTTGCTAACTAATCTAAACTAAGTGGGTTCTGATGGCAAAACTGGGCTCTGTTTTCTTTTGAAATAGAATCTGAATTTTAGCTCTATGAGTTAGGTTCTCTTCTGAACAAGCTGCTTTGCCACTCTGAGACTTAATTTCTTTTTCCACAAAATGATAATATTAAAGTCTACCTTGCTTGGATGGTAGATGAATTAAATAAAATGAGGAATCTCAAATCCTTCGTACCTAGTTAGATTTAATAAGTGAGGATACTTAGGAGGAAAATTTAAATGATAAATATTTTGTAGTTTACCCTAAAATCCTTCTTTCTAATTCATTTGCTCTCCTGTGTTGCTTAAGGCCACTCTTAAAAAGAGCATTTATTAAACTATTACTATTGTAAAATACATAATTGTGAGAGTTTAAAATGAAAATCCACCATTCTTTCCAAGTTTTCAGGATTGCTGATGAGACTCAGTCATTGGATATTCATGGGAACTCATGAAATCGGTTGGAACTACACACCACGTAAAATCATTTATCATTCAAATATTCAAATTTCAACACAAAATGTATCCATCTATGCCTTCTGCATGTCCTCCATCTTCGTTCTATAGCTAAACAGATTAAGGTTCAGAAAGGGCATTCACATGACCAAAACTGCATCTTCAACTGAGCAGACAATGAGAAAGAGGACCAGGGCTGAGTGTCTAAGTTCCACTCTCTACTTGGGAAGCCATGAATTATATTAAGTTTCTACCTCTATGTGGGAGCTTCTTTAATAATGTAGATTGAGTTAAACTCATGACCCTTACATAAAGGAGAGTACTTTGAATTATCTACAATGTACTTCAAAGTTCAAAGCAGGTCATCTCCATCTTAACCCACCAGAGAGAAAGCACTCACTTGGTGTTACCAGTTCCCATCTAAAACCATTGTGAGAAGGGGTCATTTTCACACCTATGGCTTTCTTAGCCAATAGGAATAGCAAGAAACGGAGAGAGGATTTTCTTCTCATTTCCTCTGTACATCACTAGTTGCCAACAGCTCTGAGTGGCCCTGAAAGAGATCCAGGGTTTTGGAAACCCAGGAGAATTTTAGACTTGAGGAACACTTGTCACCAGAGGGTGCCAAAGAGCTGCACAGTTTGCTTCTGGGCTTTTGGCCACAAAGTTTCTATGGTAATGGGGTTAGCCATCAATGAAAGAAGAGGTTGGGCGTATCTAATGCCAGGGCACCTGTTTCCAGGCTCAAGGCTTTGTGGAGAGGGACACCCACCTGGTGCCACAACACATATTAGCAGGCTGCCGCACGGCTAGCCCTTGTTGCTGCTGACTTGACAGTTGGTTTGGTCAATGCCATTGATTGTGAGGAAGTCAACTGTTAAAAATAGAATCAATGGTGCTACCACAAGCTCACCAGCCATTTACAGGCACTCATAAATACTGAAAACGACTGCCTAGAGGTTGAGCTTCCAGGCTTCTTTTACCTCAACATTGTATGTGGTGCTTCCCGCTACATCAGAAGAAGAGAGAACATGAAAGAGCCGAAAGAAGATCTAGCTGTTTGACGTTCTCAAGAAAGGAATTATTAATAATAAACCCACTCTGGTGCATTAAACTTTTTTTCAAAAACTTTCTTAAATTCAAAAAATGCCAGGTTTGTTGCTCTGGGTCTCCCCTGCTTTTATAGTCCTCACATTTTTGTTTCTCAATAAAAGAGATCCCTTTGCCCAGGAAACCAGGTCAGTTTCCTCATGTAAAGGAGACTATTTCTGCTGTTCATAGGTCAAAATAACTGTAGACCACCCAACATCTAATGGTGATTTTTAACATAGGAAAAAAGACAATAAGTATTACAGGCTTAAATGTATGCTATGGCTGGTGAATCAAGTTAAAGTCATTGTAAGAATTTGTTCTCTTAAATATTTTTAACCTTTTAAGGTTATGTGTCTCCTTTGTAATTTGATAAACATTACTATAAAACTTGCAAATGTTTAAAATATTATTAGTCAGTCTAATTATCAATAAGAGCATAAGAAATAAATATTATTTGTACATACATTAATATTTTTGATTTCATATATCTGTATTACCATAAGGATTCCAGATTATCTCATAAGAATATCTCTAATATTCTTAATGTTAGTTACCTTAGCTGTGTGTGTACGCACACATTATGCACATGTAAATGGTTGAAACTTAATGTCTGTATACTAACACTAAAATACAGTTGAAAATTTTTATCTTCTGGTCTGTTTTTCATACTCACTATGCATTCCATTATGAAGTAACTTGATCATATATTATGATTGCTTTAACATTGCACTGATTTTATCTATAAAGTTAAATCATCACCATATATTCACTCATTCATTTACGTGGAATTTGATCAACATATAGACATATCTTCATAAATTGGACACAAAATTTTAAAAAATGAGAGCCTGTTTCAGGATAAAATGGGAAGGGATCACATTCAGTTCTTAACTTTCATGCATTTAAAAACCTAAATAACTGTTATAAAGATTAGGACAAGCCCTAAAATAGAATATCATAGGGTTGACAGAAGAAAGATGGATAGCTATAAGTGCCTTGCATGTGATATCTAACAAGCCATCTCTCCAGAGGAGGCTCCTGACCATAATTGAAGGGATGCCTTATGCAGGTTAGATGACATAAGCAATATAAACAGATTTCAATGGTCAATACACACATGGCCCCACATTGAAAAGTATGGAAACTGAAACTGTATTTGTGATGTGTTGTATGTAAGAAGAGTCTGTTTTCAAAAGAGGAAAGAAAAATTTAAAAATGACTAAGCTAATGATGGGTTCTCAAATGTAAACAGTAATGAGAATATGAATATGTATATAGCCCAATAACAAATGAGAAGAGTCAAGAAATAGTGAATCTGACAAGAATGAAAAAGGAAAAAAAGAAAAGAAAATCACTTGGAGCACACTGAGGATGAACAAATTCAGGAAGAAGAGTTAAAGAATCAGTGAGCTGGGAGTGATGAATTAGCTAGAGAAACAGGCAGAGAAAGCTGACCACACCCATGAGACTTAAATTATGTGCTACTGGAAATGAGCTGCCACTGAAGCATTTCAGAAATGAGCTTGTAAATTCAGATATGTGTTTTAGAATTATTGTGCTAGGCAAACCAACTAGATAACAAAAGAGGGAACATCTATTGAAGATGAAAATATTTCAACAATCTGAAGTAAAATTCACAAGGACATGGCCTCAAGACAATGACATTAGTGAAAAAGGGATATGAGGAACTGAACAATACTCTGTCTTATAGAGGGAGATTTGGGAAAGTCTGTAGGTAGAACGTAGATGAGTATGCTCAGTGTCTGCTCCACTTTCCTGACAACCATACTTCTGCTTTGAAAGAATGAATTATCTCTTTCCCTACTCTTTTCTCAAGCCTCTCTTCTGTGTAAGTTTTGGTTCTAGGTATTCTTCATGACTCAAATTATTATTAGAGTTTGGTTCTATTATATTATTAAATCTCTGTGTTCTGGGATTAAATACTTCAAATAACTAAAAACTTAGAAAATCCTCAATTTTATAACTCTAGTAGTGACAATTACCCACACTGTTAGGTATGGTTCTATAAGATTAATTGGGTCACATATTCATTTTAATGGAATTACAAAGGAGAATCTTCTACTTTAGGTCTATTTCTCCAATTTAGTCCATACCTGTAGTGACACAAAAGATGATCATAACTTAATGATCATCTGATTTCTGCTTAGAGTTTTGAATCCAAATATATATATGTGTGTGTGTGCATATGTATATGTGTATGTGTGTATTATATGATATATATATATATATATATATATATATATATATATACTAATTAACTAACAAATCCCAGTGTGGGGTCTCTAAGTGCCTCAATGGTTTATGTTCTTAAATAAAAGACATACACACACAGACACAGACACACACAGACACACGTCTTTACATTTAATTTGCCTTAAACAGCACAATAGCTGGGCAACTGCCTAGCTTCCATGCTGCTAGACTGTACCACTCATTGATAATTCTGAGTTCATACTTATTAATTCCTATGTTTCATCTTGGCTATTCTGGACCCATTTGATGTACCTACTGGACCACACTTTCTTGATCCAGAGCCCAAGGTTGCTCTCCATCCTTCTGTATGCCATCAAGGTCTCTGTCTCTCTTCTCTCCACACTCTCCTTTAGCATGGCAGATCTACTCTCTCTCCTCCTCCTTCCTTAGCTTGGGAATTCTAAAATCTCTCCTCTGTCTGTCCTTCGCAGCTATTGGCTGCTGATGTCTTTATTTACCAATCAAAACAGGTTCCCAGAAGCTATGTGTAAACTCTCTTGTACGAACAGTTTTTGGGGAATATAATTAATACTTGTAAAACAAGTAACAGAATATATATAATTACTTATTATATTTAAATATATATACTAAATATTTATTTAATTACTAAATCTGTATATATACATACTCACACACATATATCTATAAATATAAAAAATATTATATATAATATATTTAGTAACTTATATAGAGAGTTAATTAAGTACTTAGTATATAGTATACATTTAGTAATTAAATAAATATTTACAATATAATATATATGTATGTGTATAAATATATACTATATATTTATTTAATTATTAAATACACACATACATACACGAGAGAGAGAGAGAGAGAGAGAGAGATATTTATAATAGAAAAGTTTTAGAGTAACGGTTGACATTTTCAAGTATATTTTTAAAAATTATTTTTTTTCTACAAAAGACACTAAATATTTAAAAATGAGATCTAGTCATTTGAATATGCTCATGTGTTGTCACACTGAATGCACAGTTTTAAACATTGAACCATCTTCTAATTCTTACTTTGTTCTCTTTTGCTCTGATTGGTAATATTTAAGTACAGACTATTCCAATATACATGTAATTATTCCATGAATTACGATTATAAACCTATCAATGTTTATGGATGTGTTAAGAATTCTTTAATCCAATGTCACAATTATATATGTAGGTGTTTGATATTTGGGGTGAATATATGCTACAATGTCATGAAAAAATGAATGCATTCATGTAAACACCATGTTAATTTTTTTAAGAAAAAGTATCACTGAAATTTGGAGAAACATAGACAGGAATTAATGATGAATTACTTTTCAAACTGTCTCCTAAAGTTATTACAAAATCCACCATCAAAGGAATAATGCAAAAGAAGTGAGAATGTGCTTAGTTTGCCATCACTGAGTCAAGACAGCCAAGCCTCTCAACTAGAGTGCAGAATCTAGTCCAACATTTGAAAAAGTAATCAAACAGATATTAAATAATAGTGTGTAATTTCTCAAATAACAATATTGATTTTGTATTTTCTATTATTTATCCTTTGAATTTCTTTTTAAATTATGTGTGTATGTATATGTGTATATATATACATACATACATATATGTGTGTGAATGTGTGTGTGTATGCGTGTGTGTGTGTTTAGTGCCTATGGAAGTCAGAAGTCAGAACAAGGAGTTATGTTCCTTGGAGCCAGAATTCGCATAGTGGTGGGGTGCTTATTCAGTGTTCCTGGATCTGAGCTATGATCCATGGTAAGAGTAGCAAGCATTCTTAATCATCAAGATATTTCCCCAGCCCCTCTTTACTATTTTTGTTGTATTTTTGTTGTATTTTTGTTCATTTATCTTTAGTCTTCTATTATCTCGTCCATTGTTGAGTCTTTTATAAAAGCTCCATTTGAAGTTAACTAGTTACTTTTAATTTTCCTATAACAGAAATTGATTTACATTTCCAAACTTACTTTTGGAGAACTTAACATTTTTTTCCCTTTTACTGTTATTGTATGTCCATACCAGAAGCTATGCTATGCTTCTGGTATTCTGATATTCTGACTCACTGTCCTTTTAGAAAGTTTCAGGACCATAGGATAAGCCAATGTTCTTCAAATAATCTAGAGTTCTTAGCCTCAGAATATAAATACCACTGAGTATTGTTAATAGTTAGATGACATCGCCATCAAAATAATGATAAGATCATGTATATTAGATGCCACAGATCATTATATAAAATTGAAAGCCATGAATCTGTACACTTAAAATGTATATCTGTTCATTGTACATTTTGTATTTTTCTAGCAGTTGGGCAGGCTGTCTGTACATGCACATGGAAGCAGAGATAAACATCTTGTGGGGATTGCTCTCTAAATGAAACCTAGGCAAACTTTGATATTGACAGAAATTATAGATATATGATCCTTAGGGAATGATGCTTTAGCCTCACTAACATCTTCTATGAGTCCAAAGATCTTCCTAAGCTTCAAATATATTTGCAACAAGCAGCTAGGTTATGCAATAATCAGAACCAGGAGACTGATGGAGACAAATATTGTATAAATGGAGGTACTTGTTCCAGTGGGAAGGATATCCTGGACAGCAGTCTCTTCACCATGAAGCCAATGATATCATTATGTGATCTCCATAGAATCATTGAGCTTTGATAATACCTGATACTGGCCCTATTTGCCTCCCTTTCTGTGGAGAGCTGCATAGTGCTGCGCCCTTAAGATGGCACTGGTCTCCGCCTTCTGCCTCCTGCTGGCGAGGATTCTTAGGAGTAAACAACTCCTTATATGGCTGTGGCAGTTGATCTGGCTTGTCTCCGTTTGTGTGGACCTATCTGCTGTTGGCTAGTCCTAGAGTACTTAAACCTGGGAGATGCTTCCCCCGGGGTCGTCAGTTAGAAGATCATAGTCAGTTGGAAGATGGTTCAAGGGTCCTGAATAAAACTGCTTGGAGAAGAGATCATGCGTTGCGTCTTCCTTGCTGGTCGAGGGTGGACGCGACGCCTTTCCACTGTCTTTAAATAAATTAATAGCCCCTCTAGTTTGGAATGTAATAGGCAATGTAGTAATCCTTGAGTAAAATCTAGGAAAGAATGCTTAAAAAACTGGTTCATTCATTTGCAGCAAAGAATGCTTATAAAGGTTTATTATTATTTTCTGTGATGTTTTCTCAACATCTAAGCAAGATGGCTTTTCTTAATTATCTTTTTTAAGACACATTCAAATGAAGTTATTTGATTTGGGGTGGCAACAACCCTCATTCTTTCTGTGGCCTTGCAGTGGCTGGTGCAATGTCTGCATTAGAGTTACTAGTTTCCTGGGTCTTTCCTTGAATCAGGGAGATGAATAAAGTTATTACTAAATAATTGGCCAGGAGAAAACCACCAAGAGAAAATAATTTACTTTTCTAAAATAATTCTAAAGAAACTGGAAAAGAACAAAGCCTTAAATCAATGCAAAAAAAAAGTTTTGTGCTTTTAGAATATGTGTATCAAAAATCTCTGAATATCTTGCTCATGAAAACAGGAGACTATCTTCAAATTATCTGATATGCCTTCAAGTTCACACAAACACATGCAAGCACTATGAATGTATTAACAATTTTTCATGGAAAAAACATAGACACACACAAGTGAAAACTCCAAAAATGTTGTTGGGTATCATCTCTTTATCAAGCTGTAAAATGTAGGAAGTTATGTATGTAAATTCATTGGGAAATTATGTTGTGTGTATTAACAGAATGATACACTGTAATGTATCATGCAAACCCAAACTGGGAGCATAAGAAACAACATGTGAAGAGACACATGGAGCTTGAGTGAACGATAAAGGGCACTGTCTCAATCCAGTGGAACAGATTGTTCAGAGTTCTTCAGCCTCTGGAGGTTTGTGAAGTGAAGCTTTATAGATGACCTCAGTTCTATCAGTGTACTCCAAATCTCACATGCATATTCTATGCAGACACTGTCCTCTATGCTGGGAATAGGCAAGGAAAATGAAAGTCTGAATCTGGCAACTCAAAGTACTTTTAATCTCGATGAAAATACACATAATAAGTTAAATCCCATGAATAAAGGCTTAAAGTACAATGATAAGAAGGCCTGCCTCCTAGGGCAGTTGTGAGTAGGACCCAGACTTCCTTGATGACACGCCATTTGAGTTGATTGATACAATGTGAAAGGAGGAGCTGGGTTTTTTATTTGTTTTTTTTTCAAAAAGGGATTTAGAAAGATAAATCATTAAGAGTCAAGACACGAAATATCTTCATACATGAACTCACAGGAAAGATGGCAGGAAAGCTCTCTGAGCTAAAAGAGATAAAGCAGGGAGTTCCAAGAAAGTGGCCCTAGCCTAGAGTCATATGGAAAGTTGCTGGTCTGTCTTTGTAGCACTTTGTAGCCACTGAAGTGGTAAGAAATCAGAAAAAAATAAGATTTAAGGAAATGTTTGCTTAGTTAAAGGGAAATGGCTTGAAGAAGGATGATCACGGTGGAAGTTAGTGAGGTTACATTGCCCAAAGATATAAGGAATATAGGGCAGAGTGACTGTGACAGTATGATTCTTAGCCTCTAAGCTCTGCGGAGGCATTGCACACAAAAGTCTCATAATTCAGCTAACCATTGCTAATTGCCATTTAGTTATAGTCCAGACATGAGTCCCAAGAATGGATGTGTACACAAGAGACCAACATAAGGTCTCATGGGACATTTTTATTTTTAATGAAGACTTACTGCTTATCTTGAAGCGAAAACAATTCTTATCAATAGAGGTCAATAGCCTGTTTTAAATAATTCTTCTGGGTTGTATATATCAGGTTCCTTAAAATGAGTGGAATGTGGTTTGCATATCAATAAAAAGGATGTAAGCTCAAAATAGAAAAGTATCCCAAGAAGAGGTTAAACAATAATAACTAAATGCTTAAAGACAAGAAAGTACTGAGTTCTCATGTGGAGTATGAATCAGGCAGCATTCTCATAGCCAAATCTTGGCAAGTTCTACTTGTCATCACAGTTTCCCCAACTGGTGAGCACTGCACCCTGTATTAAAAGTTTTCCCAAGTGCTCTTTGTCCTCATGCCATTCTGCCTGAGGCTGTTAGAGACATGATTCACCCACTGGATCTTTTGCTGAGATTCAAGCAGTGGGGTCATATTGATGGCACATGACAACCTCTTTCTACAACTCTTGCTGCTTCACCAGCATAAGTGGTACAGTATTTTCCCCCCAGACCTTGGCTTGTTAGGGTTCTTTCCTAGTTCTACCTGACTATCATTCTTCTTTCCTCATACTTCCCAGTTCCAGTTTAAACTCTTGTCACTCTTCTGGTCTGCTTTGTCTGAGTCCTAGCTTAGCAAGTGTTTACATGGTGAGATCCCTGTAAATCTGCCAGCACAGAAATGTGCAATCCTCAATTCTTGAACTCAGTTTTTCATACAAGTTGACAAGAGCTTTTCTCTGAGACCAAAATATATTTTCAGCTATAACAGACAGCCTTAAAACGTTTGTAGCTCAGTGCAGTTGAATATTCACACTGTTTTTAATTAGTCTAATGTGTACTTGCTTCAGTGTATAATACAAGACATAATCCATAATTATATCCCCATTGCACTGCTTCCTGTCAAAGAGATTGTTTAAAAAAATATCCTGTTCTATCTTTCAATTTGTTAATGGGATTATGACGAGCAGAAAGGGTCTGATTACCATGGCCAAGCAGACATGTATCTGCCCGGTGGCAGGATTAACATCACAGGTCATCGGTAATTTAAAGATGTCAATTGCCAAGCTATTTCATGAGTTTAGAAACAACAGAAATCTCAAAACTATTTGCTCCTTGGAGGCAAATATGTGACTCACTCTCCATAAATACATTAGAAAATGTGTTTTAATCTGACTTTGAAACTCAAAATTGTCCCAATTTAATGGAAACTCTTCCATCTTGAACTTGTAAACTTGTATATAGAAGATGGAAAATAATATAATGATAATAATAATAAAATGATGGCTAACTAGGAGAGACAAAACATGTTCTCTAAATATGTGTTCTCTCAGTCTTCATTGTGGTTCTCTTCATCAGTCTCCACAGGATTTCATTAGTTTTTTGCGCACTAATATTTTCCGTGTGCCTTTAACATTCTTGTAGCTTGATATACTGAGCATATAGTAACAAAGATGATAATGATTCCTGATAATGATTACAGTCAACCCGTGTCTCAGAAATTAGTGGCCATAAAAGGCCATTCTGAGGCAGATTAGCAGATTTTTATAGCAACTTGAATTTCCTTTAACGATGTATGATATCAAGGTTTAGATAATGGATGGTACTCAAGAGTGTGTACCAATTACGAAAAAAGGTTTTGTGTTGGCTTGTCTTCTGTGGCTTAGTTGGTCACAGCTAAGTGCTCTTCTGGATAACTTCATGGTATAAACAACCTTGAGTCTACAGAGTACTGGATACTGAATTCAAAACAAAATTGTTATTTCCATTGAAATCAAAATATGCTCACCAGTTGGCTAGGAAAAGAAGTTTTAAACTTCACTGAAAGTTACCTAATTGTATAGCCATCATTCTTCCTAAGCAAGATATCAAATTCCCCTTTTCTGTTTCAGGACAATAACAGAAATACAAGGTGGGTTCAGAAGGAGAGATTGGACCTATTTGGGAATCTGTGGTCCAAACAAAAAATCTATGCTAGAGAAAGGAAACTATAAGGAAGTTAAGTAGTGACTTTGTGGATGAGAAGTTTTAGACCATTTCTACTTAATGAATAGAATACTTAAAAATTTAATTACTTAAAAAGAGAACAGTAATGTCAAAATATTCATGACAATAAACCAAACATTTTTTAATTCTGACATTTTGTAAGTTATAACTCTCTTATCTGTTTTGTTTTTATTTTCTTTGATATATCTTTGCTGTCTTACAGGAAAATGAAAACTCAAAATTGTATGAGCATGGAATGTTTTGAAATTAATTTTGTCAATACAGTCTGTTCTTTTTATTATATAATATAAGAACAATTAAATGATTTTTAAAAAGAAGTTTATGCTATATTGCAGATAACAATTTTAGGTTATTGCATTTCTTAAAAAAAAATTGAGGGACCTAATAAGGAAACACATTTTATTACATTTGTTATTGGTGCTATAAAACACAATTTTAACAGCCAGGAAACTCTGTGCAATTGATCATATGTTACAAATGCATTAATTTGAGTTACTGTATTTTTCATATGTAATTTGAAATTATGTATAGACATAAAACTGTCTTATTGCATGGTATAAATCTTTGTATTACTATTTCGTTACATTAAATTAAAATCATGTCTATAAGCAATTTTTCCTAAAGTCCTAGAATATCTGCTAATAGTTTCTCTGTGAACACTTTCATAGATTGAATGGACTACACTCTGCTATTTTCAGTGATTTCTTTTATCATTCCATCTTTTTCATGGCTTTGGGCCTATATTTTCCTGAAATAGTCATTGAACTAAAATAATGTCATGCAGAAAAATTAAAATTAGTAAAAAAATTAAAAGACTTTAGAGAATAGGATAATCAAACAGGAGGCAAGTCTCCTTTGAAGGATACATTGTTTCCAGAAGGGTTTGCTTCATCTCCTACTTACCTCTCCATCACTCAGTCTATTAGCAGTGATGGCAAAGAAATGTGTCCTCAGTGAATCTGGGTTCCTTTGGTTCAACTATTTGACTTGGAAAGCAGAAAAACAAACACTCTGTTTTACATGGTCAGAGTATACACTTCAAATCACTCATCTATTTAATAGTAATTTATCGACCAATTCATGTGAAATAGAAATGCATTCACAAACTGTCCCACATCTCACTAACTGGAAATCTCAGATGTACTTACTGTGAGCCGAGTATTCATAGTCTATCTGTCATCTATCTATCTATCTATCTATCTATCTATCTATCTATCTACCTAACTGTCATCATCTGTTTATGTGTGCATATTGGGAGATCTCAATAATTAACTATACTGCTAAGACCTTGAATGTTTAAATAATTTCTAATTCTATCTTGGGCATAGTTTTGAGAAGCCTATTTAAGCTAACAGAGCACATGTCTGCAGTCCTTACCTATGCAGCTCCATGCTTGATTACTTTAGACTCCTGCTTTCTGTCTCTGTCTGCCTAAAAGTTTCTGAGAGTTAAATCGGTATGAGTGGAATTTCTTTGGCTTCCAAGTACTAACTGGAAAATGATTCATATTTCACAGCTCCTTTTTCCTATGATGATACAGTCTCCTGCTCAGGTTCACAACCTTGGAGGTCATCTTTCATCCTGAACACCCTTTGATTATAAATTTACATCACACAAATCTCCTTCTATCATCTCCAGAACATAGCAAGGCTGTGACCAAAGCTCTCAGGAAGATACCAATTCAATAATTCATGCTGTTATTATATCTCTGCTGGTCGTAGTAGTAACTCACCTTGGTGTGCACCAGCATTGCTCAGCCCTGTATTTCAATAGTGCTAAAGAAGTCACACATCTATCCCCAGCACAGTGGCTCTAACATATCTGATCTATTTTTCTAATACAATTGAATTATGCATCTAAGTAACTTTATATCATTAATTATTCATACAGCTTTTAACACTGCAACACCTAAATTCCTCCGCACAAGATAGTTCTTAGTTATATTTGAATTTTAACCAAATAAATGTATGATGAAGCTGAATGTTGACCCAACAGCTTTGAAAGAATCTACCTGTACAATTATGCAGAAGCTAGAAATATATAGAACAATAAACGTTAAATATGAATTTGTAAGAGAGTGAGGCTGAGTGATAAAAATTGCCTTTTAAAGCTTTGAAACCTTTATTTTAAGGTAAGATTATAAGAATTTGGTAGAAAAAAGAGGGACAGTTTTTCTATTTTGTTATTCAAGAGCTGTTAATTAGGTACCTAGTGTTCTCAGGCCTCTTCTAGTATCTGAAGATCTAGCAGTTACCAAACTCATAAAGCATGGATGGTGGGAATAAATGAAGCCAAAATAAGGATATCTTGGTTCTGCCTCCTAAGGAATGTGAGGTCTAAGCCTTGCTTGGAAAGCACATTTTCATTGTCCAATTAGCATAACAGAGTCATCTATCTTGTCTTAGTCTGAGCTTTCTACTTATCTGGATCAAAGTGGAATTCAGGTAAACATTTCTCTAGCTATATAAGCTAAATGTGAAGTTTTGTAACACATTACAGTCTATCAGATTTTTAAAAGGGTCAACAGATGAGAAAGAAAAGTTAGGACATATTTAAAATTCAATTTTATTCAATGCTAAATTTGAAATGGTACACAGCATTGAGAAAGAAAATAGCACAGAGGAGAAAGATGAGTCATTAAATACTTTTCTTTGGCTGAAGTTTCCTGGGGAACCTGCAGAAAAAAAAAACCCTAGCATTTTTCATAATAATGCTTCCAAATTTTTCAATGAATGTAGCAAGTGTAGATGAAAAATGAAGCACTTTATTTTATCAGAAAGTATAGGGAGCTCATTCAAGAAGTATGATAGAATATTAAAAGAGGTGAAGTAGATTCAAGAGAAACAATATCACTGGGCATGGAATTTTCTAAACTGAGAAGGAACTGAGCTTGTGCTTAGTTTGACAAGAAGAAATCTAAGTGAAAGAAAAATGATGAAAGGAGTAGCAGAACATTAGTGGAATACTGGGCAGTCTACAAGGATTGCATTGTCATTAATAAAGTTGAAGTTTCCTGATAAATTTTGATGACAATTCAAAGGGAGAAGGTTGTTAGAGAGATACAATTAAAAGGAAATAGGAGAAATGGGAGAATTTAAAAAAATAGGTTGCATATGGATTGCCTCTGGTGGATACATACTTAAGTGTTCATAAATGAACACTATGTCATCTTCCTTCTCTTTCATTTGTGTCATCTTATCTCAGGCTGGCTGTAATCTCATTATGTAGGGATGATGGTCTTGAGGTCCTGATTCTTCTACCTTCAGCCAACTGCTGGTATTGTAATCTTCTTAAAATGCCTCAGAGTTAGATCTCTCCTCCTAAATACAGTCCCTTCTTAATTGCCTTCTCTAGTCAAAAGACTATGACTAATATGCAGAGATGACTCTTTTTTCATTGGGTTATTTCTCATGGGAAACAAACAGCCTGCTTCTCCTTTGATTTCTCTGCATCCTGTAAGATGTTTTGAAGAGGCAAAGAGCACTATCTCATGAAGGGAAAGTTATCTGTGGCATGCACAATAGGAAATTCTGGGCAATGTCAAACATCTAAAAGTGGTCTCTTACTGAAAACAAGCGGGAGTTAAGTACCCTTAGTGACAAAGTCCCAACAAAACATAATAATGGCCAACAATATAAAGGAGATCATATAGATTTCTTTTGTGATGAGCCTCAGATGAAAGTGGACCAACATAATACCCTGGCTATGTTCTTCATAACCTCCAAATACAGAATCCGATTAAGTTGTGTGAGGTATCCAGACTTCCAAAGACTTGGAAGTTTCTGTTAGTTTGGGTTGTTTACTTTTCCAATAGGTTATGCAGCAGTTGACAACTACTGCAGTTTCTAAAACAAAAAGTCCATTTTGATCAATTTATTAGTCACAAAAAGAGGTGCTATATACTACTTCAAAAATATAGAATGTGGTATCATTTTTACCTTAACGAAATTATGAAAGTGTTGTTTCATTTTAAAGGATATAAAATTATCTCATATATTTGGAAACATTATTCATATTAAAAGAATCAGTGAGAATAAGTATTTATGTTCATCTTAATATATTACAATGAGTTTATAGAGTATATACATATACATTCATTCTATAGCTCGATGCTGCTAAATAAAAATGTCTCTTCTAATTAAGAGCTCTGCTAAATTGGAAAAAACTATTCTGGAGAGATTGATGTTGAAAGCTCACTGTAACTCTCACATTCCCTCTATGTGTGTTCAGTTAGGAAAGGGTCATGCTCTGGTAGAGATGGCCAGAAGTGTTTGCCCAGAACAGCAGGTCAGTAAGGATGAGTGAGTGAATTTAACCGTCATGATGAAGAAGACTTGCAGAACAGAGCATACAATGATCCATGATGCCAACTGCAGTGGAAAGACAAGGCAGTACTGCTCTCTGAAAGGTGAGGGTCAAGTATAAGTATTAGCAACAAACACCAGCAAGAAGCTATCAAATAAATGAATATATTGACCTGGACATAGTTACTTATTAGTTTACATTGTGGGCACATTCTTGCCAAGAAACATATCACAAAACATGTGGATCAACTGTTGTGGAGCAGAACAATTTAGGGGTTTACCAATAAATATAAATGAAATACAATTCAATCTTCAAAAAAATGGTTCACTTTCATAAGACAAACTTGTAACATGAGAAAGGAAATAATAATTTTTTAAACTGGAAAGATGAAGGCTTGTAATATGTCACCATACTTCGTGTATAGTATTAAAGAAAACTCAGTTAGCCAAGAAGTTCATTACCAAGTATGCTAATAATTGGTTATTTGAAATTTTCTCATGGCTGTATTATCCTTTCACTGAATATCCATTATCCCAGCTACTGGTTCTCATAGATTTTGCTAGATGCTTTACCACATTGCAGTTTATACTACTTTAAGATGCCATGATGATATATTACTGTCGGCTAAAGTGTACAACATTCTTAGATTTATTTTGACACCTAAAGCAACTTTTCATTAGGGTGGTAACAAGCCATTAAGATGGCAGGGTCTGCCAACAAGACACCATTAGGATGTCAAAAATGTGGTGACATAAATACGTACATTTTCAACAGTGTGTTTAAGAAATGCAGAGTTTGGAGGCTCTTAATTTTCTCAGGTAGCAGAGTAGTGACATCTATATGCAAATGGCAGAATAATAGTGCCCATTTTTCTTTAATGGAAAATGTCCCATTATACATGCTTAAGAACTCTACCCTCTCTGACATTCTGTTTATGAAATTACAGAGGGCACTGGGTCATTGTTTGAACAAAATCAAGTATCTCCAACAGCTGCTGTGCTGGGCTTCAAACGTTGGGAACATTTCATGGGACACATAACAGCCCAAAGATGAGACAGAAAAGGAATCATATTTAGACCAATGAAGCACAAAAGCAAAAACAAAGCAATACTGTGTATTGCAAACTCATATATGATGTTTTTCATAATTTTAGGGAAAAGAGAAAAATGGGTAGGTATAATCTACAGCCGCCATATATCTACTCTCTCTCTCATTTCTGCAGGAGTTGAGTACAAATCACATTGCAACTATGTTCAGTAAAATTTAAGGAGATTTCAAAAATCAAAAAGGATTTCCAGTCTACCAAATACATTTCTTTAATAAAGTATAGTTTTTGGATGATTCAAGTCAGATGATTATGCACACATAAATAAAAATGATCTACTAGAATGATAAAATAGATGAGAGGCACATCATACCTATGCGTATTCCTGTGCCAATATTACACGTGTTGGAAGTATTGTAATTCCAAACAACACATCTTCATCTGGCCAATAGCAGATATCAATTCCCCTTATCCCGAGTGAAACTGATCACTATACCCATTTTGACAGTTCAAGATCACTTTCCTTTCCTTTGTATGCTCCTAGATTCTTATAAAAAATTGACTCAACAATTTGATAAACAAGTACATTTTTTCTAAGGTTATATGTATTTTGGTATGTTACACATCACTTTGAAGTATGTATTCCTTTTTTAACGTGGGTTAAGTATCTTTTTTATTGGATTTTTTTATTTATTTGAAGTATATATTCTTAAGGTTTTTTTTGCACTTATGATGCTGAATGTTGTACAGACAGCTTAATGCAAATAGATGAACTCTCTTCCTCTGGCCAATATTCAAAAATCCTGACTCACAATTCTCATGACCATCAGTCATGGCAGTCAGCAAGCAGTATTAGCATTTGTGAAATGTTTGAGTATTTCTAAAAGTATTATTGATACATATAAAGAACAAAGTGCTGTCTGTCAAACATTGAGTCTCAGCTTTTAGACACCAAGATAGTTGTCAGTTTTTCTGTTGGGATGACAGGCCTGATTAATTGTATCATCTGTGAAACTATATCATAACTGGATGACTTAATACAATCGACTCCAATAAATTTAAACTCCTTGTGAAATTGCATTTATGAGTTTGATTTAATGTACTGTATGAGCATACATTCATTCATCCCTTTCTTTTTTATTCCAGATAATTGATTGGAGAATTTAGTGAAGTATTTCCTTCCACAAGCCATGTGAAGGAGAGTGAGTTCTGAGGAACCTTACTCATGAGTAACAAGAAAGTGGAAAAAACACTTAAAAGATCCTCTTATACACAGTTTTCCTTCCATGATCTTAAAAGTATCTCTGTCTTAATATCATATGGGTATTTTTATATCTAGATTTTTATTGTAAATATTTGCTTCACTTGAAGTTGCACTCATCTCTCTGTATAGTTTACTTTATTATAAGTTGCAACGACAATGCAAGACCTATGTAGAGTTCTTAAAACCTTACCACATGTTAAAGATTCATTGCATAATTTAACACAGCTCCTACATTTCAATTGTATATATTTGAGGTAGCTCATGGGTGTTTCAATAAAGTAACAGTGCTAGTGGATGTTCTCTAACCCCACAAATATTCTTAAGGAAGAAGCTACTTACTGTACAAAACACATACTTTCTTAGATGTATCAGGTCATAATTACATCTCCACTTTCAATATATCATTCATAGGGCTTGAGAGGCCATGTCTAATGCCAAAGAATCTTAGGAGCTAAATCATAACTGAGCATAGTAAACTCTTCTACAGTTCAATATGTAAGTCCTAGCCCTCTGCTTAAAAAAAAAAAAGTAAGCATCTGTAATTTCATATACACATATACACTAATTATATGTCACTTTCTTTCTTGTCTTTCTTAACGTACCTCTTCAAATTCTTCTCAAGTGTTCTTCCTTTCCCATACATGTATTAATTGTAGATCCTAGTTAGTATTATAAGAACTTTGATTCTGCTTGTAACTAAGGCTGTTGTTCCAAAATTACATTCTTTATAGTGAGATAATTTACTTATCTATGTTCTTATTTTTTCCATTATGAAAAAAATGTATGGTAAGAAAATTTCCAATGAAAAACCAGTTTTGCCTAAATGAATATATGCATCTTTTACAGTTTTTTAAAAGTTGGGTCTTCTCAAAAAACTTTTTAAATTTTTAACGTTTACTTTCCTTTTCTAAAGTTAAAAAATCATAACTTAAAAAGTTCTGATGTTTACAAATTCCAGTTTACAAAATGGAGTGACTTAAAAACATGAAAACAAAGAATCATTTTTCTAAAAAGACAAAAAAATAGTACAAATATAAACATCGTTTTTAGGTATTATTAAGCTAAACCTTCAATGCAAAGTAGTGAGCCTAGCCTATTAGATGAGAGACCTTTGTTTCTTACAATTCTGTTCATTGTAATTACTTCTACCAAGGATCATCTCTTATGGGCCATCTCTGTCCTAGTACTTACAAGATTCTCTATCCTACTTACTATACATACCTAACTATGAGTACCTGTGAATTTTTCCTTCCTGAACATGGCTAAGTTTCTTGAATGTATATGTAAATATTTTTCTGCAAACATTTTAATTAAAATGTATCTGTCTATGGTCCCTTTCCTTTTTCTCTCTCATTCTAAGATACCATAAGGCACTATATTGTCATAGTTCTTCATTTCCTAGACTTCTTGAACTCAGAGCTCTGTTATTCTTTTCTCTGTTTGTCTTCTCGTAGTGAACTGTTTCAATTGATTTCTCTTCATACGCATAGATGTATATGCCACATAAACTCTGATAATAGTTCTTCTATTGAGACATTCATTTTAGTTATTCTAATATTTGACTAAAATTTTCTTTTTGGTTTTATTTAATATTTTCTAAAACTCAATAGTGTCATCCACATATTATTTAATATTTTTACATTTTTAACACATAGTTTGTAATAACTTTTGATCAATGTTTGAAAGTCAAACCTTGACTCTATTACTGATGCTATGTTGTGCTTGCAGACAGGAGTCCAGCATGGCTCTACTCTGACAGGATCTACCAGCATCTGACTGTGACAGATTCAGATAATTTCAGCCAAAAATTGAATTGAGGTTGAGGACCCAAATAGAAGAGTTACTGTAGGATTGAAGGACCTGAAGGGGATGGTAACCCCATAGGAAAAACAAAAGTACCAACTCTTCTGTCTGGACCCCTCTGAGCTGTCAGAGACTATAACTAAAAAACATACATGGGCTGGTCCATGGTCCCTGGTATATAGAGGACTGTTTTGTCTGGCCTCAGTGGGAGAACATATGCCTAATCCTGTAGAGACTTGATGCCCCAAAGTAGGAGGATGCTGAGGGAGTGAGTTGGTGGTGGCTGGGTGAGTGAGGGAAATAGGTGGTTCAGTGGAGGAGATTATCCTCTCAGAAGCAAAGGGGAGAAGGGGGTGGGGTAAAGAACTCTGGGAAGGGGAACAGGGAAGGGAGGCAACATTTGAAATGTAAATAAATAAAATAATTTAATTAAAAAGACTTTTTTAAATCGTTGCATCTAACCTCTCTCAGGGTACAGTTTTTGTTACTTATAATTATTTTTCTACATATAGGTGATATATTCTTGTTTTTGTATGTTTCAGTAATTTCTGTTTAAAATCAGATACATGATAAGATATAATTGGTCTCTCTAGAAATGTATGTTCTTCTTTCAGGGATGGATGTTTTTGGTGATGAGAACAAGGTTTATTACTGCTGATTGTCACCTATGGGACCATAAAGATGCTTCTGGCAAAGCTTGTGCTGTATCCCAGGAAGTACTACTGATGTCAATCAGCTTGATTAGAGGTCATCCACATTTGATCATAAATTGTTGTGTCCAATAATTTTCTCAGTCTTTGTTGAGAGGATATGTGTACAGTTTAAAACCAGCTTTGCATTATTTCCCTGTTTATTAGAAACCCGGGTTCATTAGAAGTTAAGATTTGAAGTTTCTTAGTGTACTTGAGCACACGCCTAAGCTCAGGCAATCATAGAGTAATGAATCTGAATGGATGTCTAGAAACCTAGTGTTGACTCAATCCTTTACAGTTCTTCCTGGACTTCTCATTTATTTAGTTTTCTATTTGAACTCTTACCTCTCAGTCAACTGTATTGTCAAAAATTGTTTCTTCTAATTATTTTTGTCTCATATATCTTGGAAAAGTGATTTTTACTAGATACAATCAATCTTGAAGAAGGGATATATAAAGTGACTGAATTTTTCTCATAGACACTACATGGAACAAATAAAGTTGACAACTTTCCAGGAATATGCTTTTGAGGGGATCGAAGTCTTAATACGTGGCTGTTAAGCTTAAGATACAGTTTTGCCTTAGAATTACAGGAGTCTTGTACTTCAAAACAAAGAGCTCTAGTAGCAAGAAGGAAGTGTCAATAAGGTAAATGTAAATACCACAGAGTGAACTTTTAACCAAGATGCATTCGGTTTTCGTAGTAAATTATATAAGATTTTTGCAGTGCTTCAAAAAATTCTAAATCCCTGGAAAAGTGTGTTTGAAAATGCTTTTCCACTTACCCTTTATTTAGTTTATTACTTTTGATAAACAGGTGATTTTGAAGTTAGCACTCCTTAAAATTCAAAGGGTCTTATTTCTACAAATTAGTGAACATTCTTAGTGATAAAAAAAATAGATTTCCTTTTCATCAATAAAGAATTCAACATTTAGTTTCACTGTAAATATTTGACACTAATATAGAAAGTTGAATTTCATGCATAGCATAAACTGATACCAGTATCAATTGGATATATTTGCAGAAAGAAAGAAACAGGAGAGGGAGAAAGTGACATAGAGAAAGTAGAGAGAGGAAAGAGAAAAAGAGAATGAGAAAAATGAGAAGGGATAGGAACTTCAACAAAGTCACCATGAATACTAGGTTTTGGATAATTGATGAAGTCATGCATTGCCTTGGTAACTGTGATAGGCTTTAAAATGTTGGGTAGATATGACTTTCTACAAAACAGCATTCATTGTGCCATATCCTCACCATCTTCCAAGCTATTAAACTTTGACATTGTGGAGACTTTGGAATGGCATATTATGTTCAAATGTATTTTTCATTCATTTCAAACTAAAGGAAAAACCTACACAATAGTTACTAGCCATTTAGGAGTCAGTATTTCTTCAGTAGTTTAATGATCTCATTTATCCATACTTTGAGTGAGTTGTACACCTTTCCATTCTCAAAATGAGAATGTATTTTCTTCTTTTAAAATTACATATAAATAATTTTATGTAAATAATTCAAACAGATTTGACACAAATTCTTTCCTGAAAATATATGTGATAGGTAAATGTTTTCCCAATTGCAGCTTGTATTTTTATTTTATTGAAGCTGTCATTTAATAAAGAGCAGTTCTAAATTTTAATGTACTCCATTAATCATTTATCTACATATTAAAAAGTCTGTCTGTTACTGCATGTCCTATGGTATCTCCTCTTCATAAATCAGGTGTGAATATAAACCTGAACTCTATCTTGCTCAATTGGCCTAATCTCTGACTTTCAGCTAATACAAGGCCATCCTCAGTAAATAGTGCAACCTTTTAACAAGCCCACTTATCTTGTAGTTACAGTGACCTCATTTCATGTGGCATTCTATTTAATCTTTGCGCTTTAAAAAATATCTTTACCACCGAATCCTAGAATGTTATACTGTGGTACATTATGGCATTTAGTTTGTATATTAATTACATAGAAACAACTTTCTGAAATTATGAGCTTATCTAGTCCATTCATAATATTTATGTTTTCTCTAAGGTGTTCATGAAACTCATTGAATTTCTTTATTGTTATTGTATATATGTTTTTAAAAATATTTCATAAGTTTTGGATGGTGTGATTTGGAGAAAGACTTGCTCTAGATCATTGAGTTAGACAGCTGTTTGCTTTTGCTTAAAATTAAAATATATTGCTACATATAAAACTCAACAAAAAAGCTCAAAAATTAATTTGTATAAGTCACTCAGGTATCAAAATACCTTCCTGGCTTTACCTGTGAATTTATATAGTTAATTTGAATATGTAAAGTACACTCAGTCCTGATTTGCTGTTGATTCATTACCTGCAAGTTGAGTTAAGTTGGAAGCAATTGAAATCCCTAAATTCATTCTTATGATCCTTTTACAACTACATGAAAAAAAAAACCACCAAAGAACAATGAGAGTCACCAACCTGATATTAAAGAAGTTTTCTTCAGTTCTGGTTTTGCTCTCATGGGGAAAGAAATTGTTCTAAAGCAACCTTTTAGAACAAAACTTTAATTATTTAAAAAATATTGTCAGTGATTTTAATGTTTAGAACAGTCCCCAAATTTGGAGCTAATGCGCAGTGCAATGTTTCTACAAGCAGAAAAGTATAATAAATATTTGAGAAAATCCTGTATTAACTTATATAGACATGGATTATGGATTATAGTTTTGTGAAATGTAAACTTAATATAATTATATGTTATAGGTACATAAAAATGTAAAGATGTATGGCTACCCATGTTGACACATGCATGCCTATTTTACTGTACATCTACTCTCATTAATACATACTTATCCATATGAATACAAGTAACCTTGTACCAATGTATGTGTACTCATGGGTGTTAGATTTTTTTTATCACTATGAAGAGACACCATGACCAAGCTAACTCTTAACTCTTATGCATAACATTTAATAGAGCCAGGTTTATATATTCAGAGCTTCAGTTCATTACCATCATGTCAAGAACCAAAGCAGTATGCAGTCAGACATAGTACTTGAGGAGCTAAGATTTCTACATCTTGATACAAAGGCAGCCAGTAGGACACTGTCTTCTTCAGGCAACCAGCAGGAGGGTTTCTTCCACTTTGGGTAGAGCTTTAACATAAAACCTCAAGGCCTACCCCCAGAGCTAGTTACATCTTTGAAAAAGGTCGCATCTACTCCAACAAGGCCATATATCCTAATAGTGCCACTCCACATAGGCCAAGAAGATTCAAAACACCACATTCCAGTGCCTGGCTGTCATAGATTTGTTCAAGCACACAAGCCTTTGGGAATCATCTCTAACATAATGCAAAATACGTTTAGTACAGCTTCAAATATTCCCATAGTCTATCACTGTCTCAAAAATGTTTAAATCTACAAAGTTCAAAGTCTCTTCAGAGATTTATATTACCAGTTAATAGCAATCACCTATAAAATCAAAAGGCAGGTCACATACTTCCAGTGTCATAGGTTATACATTACCAATCCAAAATATCTTAGTGAGAAATTACTTGGACCAAAACAAGACCAAAAACTAGCTGAGCAAATGCCAAATTCTGCGTCTCCATCTTCGATATACAACTTCTGTCAAATTTGTTGACTACAACACAATTCTTTCTCTTGGGCTGGTTCTACTCCTTGTTATCAGCTTTCCTAGGCAGTTACTTCATGGGTCTGGCATTGCTAATATCTTAGGGACTCCAAGGCAACTTCAACTTCGCAGCTTCTTTTGTCAAGGTCTGGAATCCACACAAGATTTTCTGAGCTCCTGAAAGGATTTGAGCCACTTCTCCCTCTCTGCCTTCTGTAGCAGTCTAAGCTCTGATTGATTTCTTTCTAATACTGCTGTTGTTCTTGGTGATCATCCCATGGTACTGGCATCATCAATATCTGGGGTCTTCTCCTGAAAATAGACTTCACCAACAGACTGTCATAGATTCTCTTTATGGTGTCAAGCCTCAAATTCTGTGTATGACCCTTTCACTTTTGGGCTGTCAATTGCATCTGAGGCTGTACCTTCACCAGTGGCTTTTTTTTTTTTTTTTGGCTTCTCACAGTGCCAAAACACAGCTCCTCTCCATGGCTCCTTCATGTCATCAAACCAGTACCACCTGGGTGATGCTTACATATTACCAAGTCTGGCTGCCAGCAAGATGTCTCTCTGGAACACACTTGCTTTATACTTTCAGAAAATACTTGCCAGAAGATTTCATCTCAGTGATGGTGGTCTCTTATTCATCACTGCTAACTTCTTAGCTCTAGTTAACTAGCATCAATTGTCTCAGTAAGTCCTTCTACTCTTAACTCTAAATCCAGAGCCACATGGCTGAAGAGGCCACGTTTTGCTCTTGCTGGGGCTGGAACTTAGGCTACCTATTCTATTTTCATCATTACCAGCTTTCTCTTTTCCTACATCTTTACTGCCTAAGCTTTGCTGTCCAGGAAATTTTCTGTAGACTGACCTTGAGCTCAGAAATCTTCATGCCTCTGTCTACAGAATGATGAGATTAAAGGTGTATAGCATCATGCCTGAACCTAAGCCTATCTTTACTTTCTCACAAGATCTTTATAAGTTCTGGATTGTAGTTCATTACAGATATAGTCAAGTTTACTGCTGAGAAGAGCTGTGATAATCTATCACTTGTCAATTTGACACGCAATCATACTTCTTCATGTCCAAATTAAAAGATTAACCAGGGGATAATAGTGCCTAACATGATACAACTATCCCTAGTTCAACTGAATATGCATAAGCAATAAGCTTAGCTGTATGGGCTCTTTCACTAAAGAATCCTTAATTCTTTAATTCTCTAATTCTTCTTTAATTCCTCTTAACATCATGGAGCATAGGAGTTAGCTCTATTCCACTTTCTGGTGGCCCTTTTTATCTTGGAACTATGCTTTTTTAATTTATCCTTTCTAAGAATGCTATGCTTGATTAAAACATCCTTCATAAGAGTGAACCTTGTGACAAAATCTAACCCAAGCTTTCTTCAGGCTTCCTTTGTTGGTGCAATTAATCTAAATCTCTTTACTTTAGCATCAGGCAGAATCTTTGGCCAGGGGCACAAAGAAGCCAACATTTTCAATAAAACGTCAAAACAATGATCTCTACACAACATACTAAAATTCTTCTCCTCTGAAGTCTCTTGAGCCAGGCTCCAAATAAAACATCAGCATACCTATCACAGCAATAGTCCAGTCCTTGTTACCAACTCCAATCTTAATTAGGGTTTCCATTGCTGTGAAGAGAAACCTAGACAAAGACAACTCTTATAAAGTTTAAGATTTAATTGAGTGTGGTTTACAGATTCAGAGGTTTGATCCATTATCATTACGGTGGGAAGCATAACAGCACCCAGGCAGACATGGTACTAGAAAAAGTGAGATTTCTACAACTCAGTCCAAAGGCAACCAGTAGGAGACAGTCCCAAACTGGGCGGAGCTGGAGCATAGGACCTCAAAGCCCATGCCAGTGGTAATTCATTTCCTCCAAAAAGACCACACCTATTACATCAAGGCTATACATCCTAATAATGCCACTTCCTATGAGCCAACCATATTCAAAACACTGTACCATGTCAATTCAGGCCTTCCCATTTTAGTTTATATCTACCAATATTAAGATACACACACTCATGTTAATGCATGTCTACCCATTATCACTGCTCAAATCAGTGTATCAATTCTCATGTTTATAGATACCTCTCCATATGAGTGAATGTCTAGTCATGTCAGTACATTTTTGCTAGTGATAGTATATGTCTATTCATATTATTGTATCCATACTAAATAAAACAACATTTTTTTCACTGGGTATTCATTTCATAAAAATACATTCAAGCCTGTGCTATACAAAGTACACAAGGAAATGATAGCCGTATTTTTTTTCCTGAAAAAATTAAATGTTTTATCTAATCAAATGTTCACCATTATTAAGGTGTTTAAAATAATCGCTGAAAGATTAATGGCTTACAGAAAAAAATGAATACATCATGCTAAAATCACAGATGAATACTTCAAACACTTAAGTGCATGAGGGAGGACATAGACTGAAAACTGAACATGATAACTTACCATTTACATATAGTTCAGTAGGAACTAAAATGCTTATTTAACATCTGTTCATGTTGATCTTTGGGAATGAAAGAGACAGTTCTTTAAGAAGAAAGACAAAAGTTTTCTCTGACATGGAAGGAAGTTTGTATAATTGTCAAACCTTACAATGGCATATTTGAATAAACTTTTTAAAAGTTTACCTGTATATATAATCATAATTGGAATATTTTGAAGCTGTACAGCATGTTAAATACATGTTATTCATCTCATAAAATGGAAAGATCACAGTTTGGATACTAAATTTTGCAGAGAGACAGAATCAAGTGTCGTAGATGCAGAAATAAGAAGGACAAAGTATCTTCCTTGGCAAAACTGACAACATCTTCTGATTACTCCATACACAATGTGAGATTGGCTTTCAAAGCTGACTTTTTCTACACCCAAACTAAACATAAAAGTTCAAGAGAAATATTTACTTCAAAGAATTCTAAGCATCACATTTCATACACTTAGAGGATATTTTGAGAAAGAGGTAAGAAACCTTACAATATTAAATGTGTTCAGTTGTGGAATGATGGTAATAAAAATTCACTAAGAAAAAATAACACATATATGTATTTTATACCTATATAAAATTTAATGCTGAATAGACTATAAACATCATTTACAATGTTCACTACTTTATATTTACATTACTGTGATTATGAAACGATTTGACACCACTACTTCAATCTATATTCTATTTTATTTATTTACTACCTGTAATGAGTTCACCCAATAGTTTCCTTTTCCCCAGGTTTTTATTAATAGGGGTATTAATAGTCATTTTCTTAGCACATTTTTGAGTAAATAAATGTATCTATGTAAGTTTCCTAATGAAGGAAAAACTAAACAAAGCTAATATTATCAGAGTAATTGAAATTGAAAAGTATTTCAGTAAATTGAAAATAATATGTCATCCAACAAAAATGGCAGTTATCATTCATAAACAGGATTATGTAGTTATCTGACAAAAGAAAACAGGAAATGTGAAAATAATTCTCATTTTCATGGTAAAACGGTGATCCAAAATGACAGTTTCTTTTTGTTTTTCGTTTTGTTTGGTTTTTTTGTTTTTGGTTTTATCTTTTTCAAGACAGGGTTTCTCTGTGTAGCCCGGGCTGTCCTGGAACTCACTCTGTAGACCAGGCTGGCCTCGAACTCAGAAATCCGCCTGCCTCTGCCTCCCAAGTGCTGGGATTAAAGGCGTGCACCACCACCGCCCGGCCAAAATGACAGTTTCATATCTTTAGTTTTAGTTGTTGAGTAGTACTCCATTTTGTAAATGAACCACATTTTCTGTATCCATTCTTTGGTTGAGGAGCATCTGGGTTCTTTCCAGTTTCTGGCTATTATGAATAAAACTTCTATGTATGAAAATAAAGGAACATATGTCTTTGTGGTATGTTGGAGCACCTCTTGGGTATATGACCAAGAGCTCTATAGCTGGGTCTTCAGCTAGAACTATTCCTGACTTTTTGAAATAAAAAATAAAACACCAAATTGATTTCCAGAGTGGTTGCATAAGTTCACAACTTCCACCACATTTTTGCCAGCATGTTCTGTCTCTCCAGTTTTGGACCTTAGCCATTCTGATATGTAAGAGATGGAATCTCAGGGTCATTTTGATTTGCAATTTTTTTAGTATAGAATAGAGTTTATTCAAGGCACGGAGAGGGGAGTTAAGAGGGAAGAAGAGGCAGAGAGAGAGAGAGAGAGAGAGAGAGAGAGAGAGAGAGAGAGAGAAGAAAATGGAGGCTGGTCATGAGCAAGTGGAGACTGTGAGGAAGGGAATGGGGAAGGGGTGAGGGGACAGACCAGAAGCAAAAAGGCAAGAGAGGAACAAGAGTGATTTGCATTTTCTTGATGGGAAAGGACATTGTGTATTTCTTTAAGTGCTTCTTTGTCATTTTAGATTCCTCTGTTAAGAATTCTCTGTTTAGCTCTGTATCCCACTTTGTAATTAGCTTATTTGGTTTGTGGAGGTCTAACAACTTGTGCTATTTGCTAGTTTTGGATATTAGCCTTGTGTTGGGTGAAGTGTTGATGAAGATCTTTTCCAAATTTGTAGGCTGTTATTTTGTACTATTGACTGTGTCCTTTGGTTTACAGAAGTTTTTCAGTTTCAAGGTCTCATTTATTAATTGTTGAAATTAGTGCCTAAGCCATTGATGTTCTGTCCATGAAGTAGTAGTTTCCACAAGCACAAAGAAACTAAACAGGAAGTCTTGTTGAAGTGAGGAAACTTGAATCTGACTGAGAAAAAAAGAATAAAATAGACTTAGCAGTCAGATTGAGGGAAGTGACTGGATGGCAGAGAAGATGGAGAGGGAAATGCGGGGGACTCAGAATCAAGTTGAAGAGACAGAATAGAGGGCCAGAGGGCCAAGAAAATGAATTTAAATTGGCAGTTGGCAGGATTAGGGAGATAGGAAGCATCTCTAGGAAGTGCCAGCAACCTTTGATGAGACTCCCTCCCAGGATTCTATAGGGTGACTTTAGATGAGACTCCTAGCACTGGGTATATGGAACCTGGAATTGCCACCTCCTGTAGCTAGGCCGAACTCTCAGTAGAGGGATAAGGACACCAAACAACCCACAAAACTTTCAACTAAAACTTGTACAAGAATATAGGGACAAAGATGGATCAGAGGCTGAGGGAATGGTCAACCAATAACATCCCAAATTGAGACCTATCTCAAGAGCATGCACCAATCCCTAACATTATTAATAATACCTTGCTATGCTTACAGACAGGAGCCTAGCATGACTGTTCTTTTGGAAACTCCTCCAAGTAGCTGACTGATCCAGATGTAGAAACTCACAGCCAAACATTGGACAGATCTTGAGGAGTCTTATGGAAGAGCTGGGGGAAATTCAAGGGCCCTGGACAAAATAGAAACTTTACATAAAGGCCAACAGAGTCAACTACTCTGGATTTTGAGGTGTTTTAAAAGACCTAGCCACCAACCCATGAGTATATATGTACTGGACCTAGCTCCAGCACCACCCTACATATATAGCAGATGCGCAGGTCAGTCTTCATGAGGGTCCCTGAACAACTGGAGCTGTCCCTAAAGATGTTATCTATTTGTGAATCCTGTAAACCTAACTGAGCTCTCTTGTCTTTCAGGAGAGGATGTGCCTAGCCCTGCAGTGATATGATGTGTCAGGGAGTGGAAATATTCTGGAGGATCTCCAGACTCTCAGCAGAGAAAGGGGTGGGGGGGCAAGTGGGGATGGACGGTGTGAAGGGGCACTGGGAGGATGGGGCAATGACTGAAGTGTAAAGTAAACAAATAAATTAATTAATGAGAAAAAAAACAAGGGAAAAAGACAATTTGAGTCTCAAGTATAAGTGGAAAAAATGGACATATACACGTAAGTCAACGTGTTCCTTTTATATAAATCAGTTACCTCAATGGTAAACTAAAGCCAGCTCCACTTGCTTTTCAAGTAGTAGATTTAATACTATAAGTTATAGTGTATAAATGTATCCCTTTATATATCTCTGTATCTGTCTCTAAATATATATGTGTGAATGACAGAGATACAGACATAGAGAAGGATGAAAAACAGACACTAGAAGAAAAAAGAGGAGGTAAATATATAGAAACAGAAAAATCAAGAAAGAAAGGAGAATTAAAAGCATATACAAAAAAGGAGAAAAGAGATGGATGAACAAAAGAAGAAAGAGAGATAAACAGAGAGATGCAGAGACAGCAGAGAGAGAGAGAGAGAGAGAGAGAGAGAGAGAGAGAGAGGAGAACTGTAAGTGATATCATGTCAAAATTTGTTTTATTGTCAAAAATTTCTAAGAAGCAGATCAAATAAGTTACTTTTAGATGTTTGGCCTGCAAAATATTGTTCTGGTTTTCAAAGTCAAAAATATTGTGATATTTGAAGCATGATATCAATTAGATATTTAGGTTTAATATTGTCTACTGTGGTTTTTCCATTGGAGTATGAAATAAGATGTCAATAATTTATGAGCTGTGCTATTATTTTTATTTTTGAGATTATAATATAATTATATTATTTCTCTCTTCCCTTTCTTCCCTCCAAACCCTTCTATAAATTATTCCCTTGCTATCTTTCAAATTCACGGTCCCCTTTTTCATTAGTTGTTGTTACATATGTATACATATGTGTATCTCCAAATATATTCCTAAACACAACATGGTGAATATGTGTATGTTACTTGTATATATGACTATATGGATGATCATTTGAAATTGGATAACCAATATATATGCTCTTTTTTTAGAGAAGAATATTTCTCCTACGCTCAGCATTCTTTACTGGTCTGTCATTTCTTGTGTGGAGTTGCAACTTTAAAAGTGTCGATTGTTGTTATCCTTGCTCTGCTCATATAGAGGCAGCGATATTGCTGGTACTATAGAATTGTTTTTACTTAGAACATACTCATCTGTGAAAATACTGAGTGAATATTTTCAAGAGACACTAACCTTTACATATTCTAGTTATGTAGATCAAATAGAACATTGCTCCTTCATTTCAATAAAATGAACTTGATTAAGTCACCTAGCAGAGGGCATTTTTCTAGTCATGGAATGAGTTTTGTCTCAGATTTTCTATCAAATGTCTGTAGTCTAGAGTTCCCATTTTTGGTTTGTTAAAATCCAGACAGAATAAAATTATTGACCAGTAGTATGTAGCAGACCTAAAGGAATTCTAATGCCTTTCATTCTTGTAATGTAAGAATTTAGTAAGCAATTGAAATGCTCATTTTAAAAGACACTATCTAGTATATCTGAGGATATACTTAACTGTTTAAAGTTAAATTAAACTTCTTCGAGAACTATTGGAAGCAGTCCAGAGATAATGGACCCAGTGTCCACTTCTCAAAGACTGAAGAAGAAGTAGCCAGTGGATCTTTGCCATGTCTAGTAATGATGGCTACAATCTGAGTTGTGTTCTTAGTGTCTTTTTCTTGTTCCGTGCCTCCTTCCTCATTGAATGATGTCTTCCTATCAAACTACATGGCATTCCATTAACCATGTTATTTTATTTTCTGTTTATAATGGAAGAGCTAGATTAATTCTTATTCATGTAATTGACCCCTTTGGGGAAAAACTTTTGCTTTTCTATTGGAATCGCATATCTGGCTGCATCTGTAGAATTATTCTTTAAGATACTGTCAAAATGTTTTCATCCGTGCACTGAAATATCAACATATAATATTGTATCTGTCTGTCTGTCTATCATCTATCACACCTTTCTCTATTTCTATCTCTATATTTATCATCTATATCTCTATTTATGTAGATTATATACATTTATGCTATGCTATGCAAATAAACAATTATATGTAAATCCTCAATTCTATTCAATTTATATTTTGAGACATTATCTTACTATTGATCACACAGCTCACTGATTAGCTATAACTCTCTGGTCAGTGATTCAGGAATCACTGCCGATCTTTATCCTCTCAACAACACTGAAGTTGTAAATCAAAGGTAACACTTCTCTTTTATTTTGTTTTAATTTGAGTGCTGGGTATCTGAACTTGGGCCCATAATGTTTTATAGGCACTTGTTTCATGTGGCTTTTCCTACCCTCCCTTAACTCTGGAAACAGACCATACTATCAGCCTTTGCCCAAAGAATATTTGATCTGCAGATGAAACACATACACACACAGTTGTTCAATTTTAACTTGTCTTTTTGATGTAATTTCTAGGTGCCAGTTATCTACTGCCTGGAGAAGCATACTCTTATCAATATTATTACCTCTGCACCTCTCCACCTGTTTGAACTTTAGTTGCTTAGTCACATTTTAGTCCAAGCTCAACAACCTCAATGTACCACCTACAGGAGCAACCTGTGACCACTATGTCTTAGGTCTCACATGGCTGGTCACCTTTTTTCCCTGAGAAGCATGGTGAACTTTTCTCTCTCTTCTCCTCTCTTCTCCTCTCTTCTCCTCTCTTCTCCTCTCTTCTCCTCTCTTCTCCTCTCTTCTCCTCTCTTCTCCTCTCTTCTCCTCTCTTCTCCTCTCTTCTCCACTCTTCTCCTCTCTTCTCCTCTCTTCTTCTCTCTTCTCCTCTCTTCTCCTCTCTTCTCCTCTCTTCTCCTCTCTTATCCTCTCTTATCCTCTCTTCTCCTCTCCTCTCCTCTCCCCTCCCCTCCCCTCCCCTCCTCTCCTCTCCTCTCCTCTCCTTTCCTCTACTCTCCTTGTGTCTGTCTTCTTACCTGTGTAGATATAGCAGTCCTGCCTAGTTCTTCTGCCCAGAAATTAGCCCATGGATTCTTTACTGATAAATCAAGAACCAATTGGGAACAGGACCTTAGAATCAGAGCCACTCCTATGGAAACTTTTTTACTGGTCGATTTCCCTTCCTTTTCAATTTTAAGTGGGTTTTAAATTGTATCTGAATAAATATCTACAAACACAGTAGGATTTCCTCTTAGATAATGTTCAGAAATAGAATAATAGAACATTTAAATGCTATTTATTGACTCTACTTTAAATTTTACTTTTTAATATCCATTATTATTTGTTCATTCATTAAGCCCTTCAGTCAGTTATGATTGTCATTTGTTTCTGAAGCAGTTTCACTCTGTAACCCTGTGTGGCCTGGAACATGGAATATAGACCAGGCTGGAAGCTACCTTTCTGCAGTTCTGCAGCTCCCTCTTGAGTGCTGTGTCCTATTTTGATGCCATAACATCCAGCTAAGCTTTACCCTTTGGTTTGTTCTATGATGTGATCAACATCTCCACATGTTCCTCCTCTCTTTGCTGAGTTATACCAGACAACTGCTATCTGGTGGCCCTGGACTCCTCTGAGAGGAAGGCATCCTAAATTGTATCCTAGAAGACACTGCCATCTTGGGGATGACTCTCAGATAATAATATTTCTTTCTTTTCATAGCAAGCCCATTTTTGCCACTTAACTTGCTTTCTCTTCATGAACAAGACAGACTGGCCTGCAGAGATTTCAGCTGAGGAGTAGAAGTGAGGATGATGGCCTCTCTCTCAGCACTATCAAAATGAATTTCCAGTCACCTCTGAAACAGTTAGTTATTTTAGCTAAACTTTCAGGATTATTCTAAGCTCAGGAGAGTCTCAGAAATTCAGGACTCAACTTATTTGGCATTTTGCCAGCGCTACAAAAATCACTGTATTTGAATTAAACATCAACTTTCCTATCTTCAGACTCCAGGAAAGTCTTCAATTTCCACAGAATGAACATGTGTCTCATTGGAAGAGAGAAGTAAAAAAAATGATCCCAGAAATTTTACTATGTTAGAACTTCAAGTACCATTATATTCCTAGTCAATTTCATTCTCTGAGCAATTTTATTACTAATAACCCAGTTTCCTAGCTCTGTGAAACTTTGCTGGATTGCATATTTAGTTCTCCTTTCTGGACCACGCTTTCCTGTGTTTGGTTGTTCCGTTTTCAGACCTAATAATGAGGTCATTTTTGACAACTGTCTTTGGTATCAGCAAGGTAACATGTTTTAATTTAGTATCTACTTAGCTAATCAGTTCATAATATTCCAATAAATAAATAAAAGTGATATTTTAATGTATTCCACAAATAATTTCATATAGCCATATACTTTAAGTAGTAAAGGACATTTTCCCTGAATTATCATTACATTTATTTGGAGTTCTTGGTTGGCCAAATGACATAAGCACTATTGCATTTGATCAATTATTTCAAGTACAGGAAGTCAAAGACTGTGATGGCTAATTTTTCAATGGAGTCAAAGTTCATTCACCTGTGACTATTTCAGTTCACTTGTTTATTAGTATTAATTGTTTCTATAACATGGCAGAAGTTTTCAGCCTAAATGAGTGACCTTACATAAATACACAGAAGGGAAGGAATAAACTTGTGCTTTGTAAATAACATTCAGGTAACTTTCTTTTTGATTCTAAATCAAAGCACAAGTGAGAAAGAAGAAACTAATATAGTAAGCATTAAAATGTAGTTTCAATAATTTATTCTTCAGCAATTCAACTGTTTCATCTTCAGTGTGCTGGGTAATCTTGTTTGCCAACTTCATATACGTGGAAAGAGAGAATCTCATCTGAGGAATTGTCTTCACCAGATTGGCTTGTTGACAGCTCTGTGAGGCAGGTTTTTATTTGCTAAATGAGGACTGACTCCTAACCTCCAGTGGGTGGTACAATTCCCAGGGGGAGGGGGGCCTGGGTTACATAATAGAAGTTGATGAATGAGAGGCTCAGAGAAGCAGTTTCAATTGTAACTTGTAAGCCAAATAAACCCTTTCTTTTCCAAGCAAATTTTGGTAATGTTAGAGAATCAGGAAGCAAGTTGGAAAATCACATTCTATTGAAAGAAAAGAAATGAGGGGCTGAAATATGAAATGGTTTCATACTTCAAGAGCCAAGGATCCATATGCAAATGTGGTTAGGTAGAATTGACATATGTCCAGAAGGAAGAGAGGGTACATATGGGATCTCTGCAAATTCCACCATGGGGTTGCTGAGAGTTTTGTAGTATGAGCTATCTCTTACAAAATGTTATATATGTTAAAAGAATGCCAAGATGAGAATCACAAAAAAATGTTTGGGAGAACTGGAGAGAAATATCTCAGTGGGTAAGGCACTTGTCACATATGCTTAAGGAACTAGGTTTAGTTTCACAGCGTCCTTTTCAGTGGTTAGTAGGTCTAGTGACCCACCTGTAATTCTGGCTTTTAGGAGACAAAAATATGATCCCTGTAACAATTTGGCTACCCATACTATTCAAATTTGTGAGCTCTGGGTTCCAGTAAGAGATACTGTCTCGATTAAAAATGTGAAGAGTAATAAGGGAAGATACTAATCTCATCCACAAATTTCCCCAGGAACATAGATACATGCACTGTCACATATGTGTGCACACATCACATTTTCATCCAATAAAGAGAAGAAAGCATTGTTAACACAGGCATTGTAGATAGCTGCATATATGAAACTGCAAACCCACTGCAGTAAAATCTATGCTTTTCCCAGCCTGAGCTCATTCTTTTCAAGACAAGCTCATTCTCTCACAGTTCCAAGGCCGATCTCTTTGGCTGATAAGGTCCTGGTTGGCTTCCACTGAAGGAGATTCCAGCAGAGAACCTTGTAAAATTAACGTTCCTCTGTTGCTCTGAAGATAAGTGTTTGGCTGACCCCACAAGTGCTGCACTGACTGTGAAGTTCACCTTCTTTCCATATCCCAGTGTTGAAAAATGCTGCAAGAGTGAATAATTCATCTGGCAGAGATAAGGCTGTGGCCTTGTTGGTAGGCTTTGTGCTGCTATCAGTGTCTGTTATCTGCATGGAGACACATCAAGGGGTTTCACTTTCTGTCTTTTCCACTTAGAAAGTAAATACAAACTAGCAGAGTTCAATAAGGGGGATCAATGGGGGTTATTTTTAAATTTCTGATACTATTTCCCCTATGCTATTGATTTTATAATGCTCTTTTTGTAATTTGTTTTTGAAACAAGTTTATTTATTCACTTTGCCTTGCCTATTTTGCACTCACCACACAGTCACTCACTGCTCTTTAACTTATAGCAATCCTTTTGCCTCAGCCTCCCATGAACTGAGATGATAAGTGAGAAGCACCATGTCCACTAATATCAAAATGTTCCGAGACAGCTCATAGGAGCACAGTAGAAGAAACACAGATTTTTGTGTTCATTGTGGATGAATCCTGCAGATGTCTGTCATGATTACACCTTGTGAGATTTTATAAACACTGTGTTCCAGAGGAGGGTTAGCCATGGGAACAATCAGTAGATAATAATCCTCACAGGGAAATGCTGAGGAGAACCAGAGAAATACAATGAAGTATGGGGAGGAATGGTTTGCTGTTTGGAAGAATATAATAACTGCCAATATCTGTTCCTTATTTATTAGAAGAATATAATGTCTTCCAATAACTGTTCCTTCTTTGTGCTCCTCTTTTACCTAATCTGTGCACCACTTAGTAATTATTTTTCTCAGTATTTTTAAACAGTCTTGAATTACAAAGACTGAAGCTAGCTTGAAACTCACTATGTAGTATTGGTTGTCCTTAACTTCCTAGTGATCCTCCTGTATCATTCGCTTCACTGATGAGGTTGCAGGTGTGAGCTACATCATCTGATATAACATAATTTTACAATAATTGGAAAGTATTGTAATAAACTCAAAAAAGCACCCAGAGGGTAGCTTTGTTTGATTATCTTGTGAACATTTCTTGCCATCTTCCTGACTTACGTCTCCAAAATCTCCCCTAGCTAGCTAGGCATCTTTAAACATTTATTGTACGGTTATACATTAAGACTTAACTTCTTTTTCAACTCTGTCACCAGATCATCCATGAATTTATGCCACAGTTGTCGGATGCTCTCTTGGACATTCTCAGTTTTTTCTGAAGTACAAGGGAGTTAATAATGAACTTAGAATATATAGAAACATCCCAATAACTATGATATGAGTTATTTCAATACTTTCTAAAGCTATTAGTTTTTTAGAATATCTTGACGAATGATCAGGAAAAACTAGATTTAGAAAGAAAATTTAAATATACTCACATATCTACAAGGTTTTACCCTCCCACATAATAAGACAACCAGGAATGAGACTGTCTAAAGAATATATTTGAATTGACAGCTCACAAGCATATGGGTCTGTTTTTTAATCAGTTCTTTGCTAACATGTATGTTAATAATCATGGAAAGCCAGCTGCAGTTTCATAACTCATATCTCTATTCCAATTGGTGCGCCCAAGGAACAGTGATCTGGAGCAGAGATGAGCTGTTAGCTAGCGACATAGATCTTTGCCTTGTCTGAGTGCTCGATTCCAGGGAGCTTTGTCTCTTAGTGAAGTCATAGGTGTCCAGGTTGATCACAGGTTCTGTCTTTAGGTGATTCATGATGGAGAGATAATGGTAATTATCTCATGTTCCCAGCTACTTTTTCACAAGAAGGTCAGTTGGCCTCTTTGCAGTAATAGAATGAGGCCCACTCTGTACTGACAGCGTTTCTGCCATCTAGTCTTAGACAGATTTGATTGGCAGCATGATTAGCCACATTCACCTGCAGCATGGGACCAGAGAGTGGCATGCTATTCCCCAGAGGGAGCCACCTGGAAGCACAGTGAGAAGAAATATCTGAGGAGCAGTCTCCTGACACTGACATTGGGGAACCAAGCTACCAGCAAATAAATCTGAGGGTAGATGTCTTTATTTAAACCATAATATAGCTGTAGTGCAAATTCCTGACAGTACTTTTCTGACCCATGGTAGTCTATATATTATGTATATCAGACTTTTCACAGATGTATGTACTGTAACATTCTTCTCTTACTCTAGCTTTCAATCTATTAATTTAAGATTAATTGAAGTATTTTAAATTAATGAAAATCAAGTAATACAATCAATCTTGATATTCAGCAAGCAAGCAGGTCTACCCACTTCTAAGATTTTAAATTTGTTGGTCTTTTAAATTTTTATACAAAACTTAGAACTTTCTGGTTATTTACAGAAGAATAATCTGATAATATTATGGCCCTAGTGGCTTAGTAGATAGTCTCATAATGTCGTTCAGAATTATATATGCATATGTATATATGCATATATAAATATCCTTTTATTGAAGTGTCATTCTATTTTATTAATAGGAATGTATATATTTTTAAAATTTTTTAATATTTAATATTTTGGATCTACTAGAAATTTCTTTGTTGTAAGTGTCCTGTTCTAATAGGCTGAGCCTCTGTTGACTTTAATATCAGTTTAACAGTTTAACTCTCTCTCCTCTCTCTCTCTCTCTCTCTCTCTCTCTCTCTCTCTCTCTCTCTCTCTCTCTCTCTCATACACATACAGATACACACACACACACACATACATACTAAAAGAGAGGGAGAGATATCCTCTGTCAGAGGGGTGATTGAAACCTCTCTATATATTACATATCTGTTCTCCTTGGATTTTAGAAGTTTTCTCTGTTAATATTCTAAGTTCTCCTTTTTATTTTCACTTGAAATGATAATATTGAAAAGAAAATCAGTACCATCACAGTAATGGAGAAAACATTAACTGCATAATCACAAGGTTTTACAATAGTATTATTATTCCTATTTTATTGTTATATTTTGTTTTTGTTTTTGTTTTTCAAGACAGGGTTTTTTTCTGGGTGTCCTGGAACTCACTCTGTAGACCAGGCTGGCCTCGAACTCAGAAATCTGCCTGCCTCTGCCTCCCAAGTGCTGGGATTATAGGCATGCGCCACCACCGCCCGGCTGTTATATTTTGAATTGCATTTTTTGGCATGAAACTTTCCAGCCTTGACAAGCCCCATATATGAGATCTTCCTGCCAAACTTTCTGAGTGCTAGGATTACAGGCATAAACGTCTACGCCTGGCTATCATCCCAAGTCTTCTAAAACCCTTTTGATTCCTATTATAGCAAGACTTCCCACAAACAAATATCCAAAACTTCTCAAGGAAATTCTCTTCTCACAGAGCACGCACCTTGTCTCCTTTGTCATATTAGTCCAGTATGAAGAAGATTCTTTCCATGTACTACATATTACAAGGAAAATTCATCTGATAATTTAAGTATTCCTGTGGACAATGGTGAGCTTGGAAGTTAATGAGTTTCTCCACTTCTTTTTCCTATCTTTATGCATTTTCTTCCTGTCATTCTTTTTCTTCTTCCCAGACAATTTTATAGGCTTCCAAATACTTTCTCTGAACTCCTCTACCTTGTCTAGGCATTATCATCTTTCTGCACAATGGTACATGTAACTGCCTCAAAACTCTCTTATTTCTGATCTACGTCAAGCACTCAAAGACATAAATTTTACCCCAGTCATCTTTGAAGATATTTCTATAGTAAGTGGCACATGTGGGTGTTAGCTGTCATCTACTTATCAACTTGTGAATGAATGAACACGTGCAGACTTAGGTAACTTTGAGACATTTTAAAAAAAACCCTTGTTACAATTTTACAAATGAATGATAACACTCGCTTTTAAATATCTGAGTATTAATAGCTTTGCTATTCCTGCAATCCTTCTTCACAGTGTCTATTATCTTGATTTCACAGTTTCAGGTTTTCCTGAGCATTCTGGACTCCAGTTGTACTTTTCCAGAGGTTCTGAAGTGCATTCTGTGCTAATGGGGATGTCCTGCATCTTTGGTAACCTCTCTATAGAGAAGTAGTTTTCCTGTTTCCATTCCATTTTGGGTGGTACTATAAGATCAACAGGATTCCCAGAGGGAGCAAAGGCAAGAGAGAAAGAGTGAGGGACAGAGAGAGAATGAGAATATGAATCATGGAGATACAGGAATAAAACAAAGCAAAACACAGGAAAAGGAAAGATTAGAGAGAAATCAGAGAAATGGAGTTACTGACAAAGAAAGGAAGGAGAGTATGCATGTTTGGGACAATGGAGTGAGAAATGGATAGGTGATGAGATATGTACCTTTTATAGTTTCTGAATAAACATAATCAAAATCTGGTGGGCACATCATGAATGTAGGGCCTCAGTTTCCTGTCTCACAGTGAGGACTACAGAAGTTACCAAATGCAGTTTAGTAAATATGGAGGCAGTGGGGCTTGTCTGAGAGCTTCGGGTCCAGGGAGAATTACATCTGTTCATCAGGCCAGAGGAGAGACTGCTGCCATCATCAGTGGATCCTTCAAATTAACTCCAGCTGTGTACCACTTACAATCCTCAGGCCACTTTGATACAGGTCATCAGTGTTTCCTCTCCATATGCAGTCAGTTACATATGGTCTGGTACAGGGGCAGTGAAGACCTACTATCTTATTTTACCACAAATATGTGGATGCTAAGAATCATGATGACTAGGCAAATCTCCAAGTACTCCTATCAAATTTTACTTGTAATTTACCAATTGATATTTACCCATTCAAGAGCCCAGCACACTTACTTTTCCATATAGCATTAGTACATCAGCTTTTATTTCTTATTGTAGAGATTGATTAACCAGCTACACATTTAAATTTCACAGACTGTGACTGACTAAGAAAATATGAGAACCAGAAATAGGTAAGTAAGTGAATAAAAATGCTACATCACAAAATCTTTCTTTAAGAATTTGTATTACCCCACAGGTTTCATTCGAGGACAGCGTGCTTTTTCTGGAACCATGTATGAATGACTGACAGGCTGGTGGACATGGAGCCACAAACATGCACATGTGTGTTGTTGCCTCTTCTTCCCATGTGAAAACAGAACTCCTCAGTAGTTTATCCTAGCCCAATTTCAGTTGACTTCTCCAAGAAAACTTCATGATGTGTGGCTTAAAATCATACCCTTATATGAAAAATTCTATTCATCCAAAATATGGTTTACTCTTGTTTCATTTTAATGATGCACCTGCTTCCTGGGTTCTCATGGTAAGGAAGTGTGTACACAGTGCTAGTTGTAGTTATTGCCATGATATAGGTTACCGAGCTTGAGTTGTCCTCATTTACTCTTTTCAGCATCAAACAATCAAAATACCAAGTAAGATACCTGAACTCACCCTGTAGGTGTGCTCTACTTTGAGTCACTTTAAGCTGTTCTCTTTGTTTCTTATTAGTTAACTCTACACAGTACCTTAGCATTCTCCAAAAAGTCTTCCTGAGGAGCTTTCCAAGGCTTATCTTAGCCCCATCTTGTCTGTAACCTCTGAGCTATAGGGATCTATTAGTCATGTTTGATATTTAGTACTAAAATACTGCTCCTCATTTAAATCTAAAGGTTCACACCATTAGTGTTATCCAAAAAGCAGTTCTTAATATAGGCCTTCTTTAATGAGTTCTTAACATAGTCCTGGTCTCTGCTACATACTGCTACTCTTTCATCTAACATTTTTGGTTTGATTGTATTTGTTAGAGTGAAAATCTGGGCCACTTCTTAATGCTCCAAATCGTTAGACAGTTACCTATTCACCAAATTGCATTACTGGGTTACATGAATCTTGAAAGGTGGCCAAATTCCAAACAACCAACATTATCTTTTGTTTCTAATGGTTCTCTGGCCTTATCACAACACAGTCTATTAGATTAGAAGTTAGATGCTCTCCAATGATGCTTTATTTTTCCTTGAGAATCATCTATGTATTATTGTCAAGATAATAATTAAGGAATGTGTTACCTTTAAAGGAAAATAAAATGAAGTTGAACATAATGCTTTACTTCCAAATAGAATCATTCATTTAAAACACAACGGGTGACTAGAATATTCTAGGTTCCTAGTGGATGTGTTAGATTTGCAACAACTCCAAAGCAGATTAGAGGAAACACATTAGTGACTTCAAGTCACTAAGGCAGTTGCTCACTCATATATGTACCTCATTCAGTCCATTTATTTAAAATTGTGTATGAGAAGTTACAGTAGAACATATTTTAGTAAGTTATGCTGGTTGTTTTTGTCACCTTGATTCCTACGTGGGAGAAAAGAATCTAAACTGAAAAATCACATTTATCTAATTGACCAGTAGGCATGTGTGTGGAGATATTATTATTATTATTATTATTTATGATTAATATTATTTGCCTATGGTGGTTTGATCAGAATGGCCTCCATAGGCTTATATAATTGATTACTAAACTGTTTGAAAAAATTAGAAGGATTAGGAGTTTTGGCTTTCTTGCATGAACTTACTAGAGGAATAGTGACTGAGGAATTTGGAGTTCAAAATCCTATGCTAAGCCTAGAGTCTCTCTGCCTTCTGCCTGGGGATAAGGATGTAAAGTTGAAGGTTACTGTTCTACTACCATAAGTGTCTATATTAAATAATTCTCTAAAACTGCAACAAATTTCCCAGTTTAATACATTATTTTATAAGAGTTGCCGTGGTCATTATGTCTCCTCACAGCAACAGAACTAACTAACACTGGATCCAAGACCATTGTAGGTAGTACCATACCTGACCTGGTGGCCTTTAATTGGCCAAAGCAGGCTCTGTCAACTATGGAGGACAAGACATTAAGCAACATTCTTCCATGGCTTCTACTTCAGTTCCTGACTTTAGTTTATGTCCTGATTTTCCTCAGCAGACTTGGAGCCAAAGATATATAAGCCAAATAAATACTTTCATTCCAAAGTTTCTTTTGGTCATGGTGTTTTATCATGATAGAAAACAAACTAAAATGCTAGTTATATAAAAATTATAAGTTCTTTACAAAGGTTGAAAATTAGAACCCCAAGGGAAAAAAAAACAGAGACAGGCTGTTTTAATGTGAACATTTGAGTTCTTATAAAATTTTTGATGGATTATTTGTGTCTGACAGGGTCTTTTTGCCTTAAAGTTCTTAGCTCACTTATTTAAAATGATTACATCTGTTTATATTAATTAAGATGAAAGAGAATAATATGGTATTATATGCTGTCAAAATAAAAAGCAGATCACATGTTTCAAACATCATAGGATAAACATCTCCATTTCAAAAAGGTCATAGTGAGGAAATACTGGGCCAAAGCAAGACCAAAAACCAACTGGGCAAATTCCAAACTTTGCACCTCTATGTTTTATGTCTAACTCCTTTTAACTTTGTTGACTGTAAGACAATACTTTTTCTTAGCTGGTTCCATTCATTACTAGCAGCATTTCTTGGCAGGTATCCAAAGGCTCAGGCATTTCTAACATTTTAGGGTCTCTAAGGTAACTTACATTTTACAGTTTCTTTTTCCAATGCCAAGGATCCACACATGATTTGGGCTTTTCCAAAGTGTTTGGGTCACTTCTCCAGCTCTGTCCTCTGTAGAACTTGAGGCTCTCATTGACTCCACTCCCCTGCTACTGTTGTTCTTGAAGGTCATCCCATGGTACTGGCATCTCCAATATGCTGAAGTCTTCTGATACAACTAGTCTTCAAGGATAACTTCTCATAAGTTCTCTTTATGGTGGCACACCTCAACTTCTTTGAATGACCCCTTTAATCCAGGGCTATCACCTGCACTTTCAACATATCAAGCCTCAGCTGATTTCCATAATCCCATCATACCTTCAAAACCAGTACCACCTAGCTGCCAGCAAGAGGTCTAACTACAGTAGATGGTTTCTTTTTGCTCTCTGAAAATCCTTCCGGGAAATTTCCACCTCAGTAATTCTAGTGTCTTCTAGTTACTGCTAATTTTTTTTAGCTCCAGATTACCAGAGTCAACTGTTTCCCTTGTTACGAAGAGATACCATGGGTTTCTATTGCTATGGAGAGACTCCATGATAAAGGCAACTATTATAAAGGAAAATATTTAATTTTCACTTACAGTTTCAGAGGTTCAGTCCATTATCATCATGGTGGGAAGCAAGGGAGCAGACATGTAAACATGAAGCTAGAGGTGCTGCAAGTTCCAGGAGCAGAGTCTTTTTCACACTTGACAGAGCCTAAGCATAGGACCTCAAAGCCCACCCCGACAGCGACACCTCCTAATAGTGCCACTTCTCAAGGACCAAGCATATTCAAACCATCACAGATGCTGTAGTTGTAAACTAGATTGTGCTGGGCTCAGGATTTTTATCTGAATTCCTCTGAAGTAATATGAGGAGTAGACCTAATGTTTTCAATCTGAAATCTCTTCTTATTCTTATACATGTTAAGCAAGAAAAGAGAAAGGTATTCTCTCCTCAATCAGACTTTTTTTCTTCACATTTGTTTTACAATCTTCCTTTGCAGGATTCAGGAAGGAATTCAATGTGTGTGAATTGTAGAGGAAGGGACTAGGGACTTCAGGAAATAAGACTGTGTATCAAAGATGCATCTTGTCGTTGCATTATGTGGGGTCAAAGTCAATTATCCTCTACTATCTTCATAGACAAATGGGAGTTAAGGTGGGAACTTTAGACCTTGCTTCCAAACATGCCTTAATTCACTGTTCCTGCAATTAGATTTATGACTCAAATTTCAGTAGAAATAATTCTTATGAAAAATACAATATACAGGAGACATTCTACATTTGTCATATGGCTGTGTAAGAACCTTTGTAGTTGTCATTATGATTGCCTGGGGGAGGGTGAAAGAACTCTGTGAGGGAAACCAGGAGAGGGCAATGTTTGGGATGTAAATAAATAAAATAATTAATTAATAGAAAAATCATAACTAGCACAAAAACTTTATTTTATGATTCAAAATAGAAAGGAAGAAAGAAAAGAAACAAAGGAACAAATAAAGAAAGAGAGAGAAGGAAGGAAGGAAGGAAGGAAGGAAGGAAGGAAGGAAGGAAGGAAGGAAGGAAGGAAGGAACGAACGACAGAAGAAGGAAGGAACTGCAAGGGCTTTGCCCCTACTCACACCTCAAGGAATCAATGTGAGTTGAGGTTTGAATAATACAGGGGAAAGCAGACCAGAGAAAGTAATAAGTGACAAAACCAAATGAACAAACAAACAAAGAAACAAAAAATACTACCATACTGTGCTGTTGGGGAGTTGGCACTTTCTCAGCTCCTGTTATCTTCCTATCCCCAACATTATTCTCTCTAGGATGCCCACACCATTTTTCCCTCTTTGCATGTATTCTTTTCTTTTCTTTTTTTCTCATACCTAACACATACCTTATTTATGTCTTATCCTTCAATGGCTGAATACATCAAGATAAAGTATTTTGCCATGACAATTTTCCTAAGTAAACCAAATACCCTGGCATACCATGTACACACAGGTGTGCGTATATCTATCATTTAAAAGATCGTATGTGGGCATAGATATGAGACTAAGGTCAGAAAACAAGTCTCCAAGTAAGTTAACAGATCATTTTTTTCACTAATATCCAATTCCCTCCTTTTCCTACCTGATTCATCATTCTTCACTACCTTCATCTACCAATAAAATGCCTGTTATCCTCAGAAACCCAGTTCAGAGGTTAGGTAATAGTTGTTGAAAGTATTTTTTGAATGAATAGTGATATTCTGTTGGATGATTTATTCATCCTTTCTCAAAGACGAAGATTCCACTATTTACAGAGAAACTCCTGGTTGAAGGTAAAGAAGAGTTTCCTAGTATGATACTGGTGCAGCAGGAACATCTGTTACTCATTAGTCACACAAGTGAGTTCACCTGGCTGCACCAGCCTCCCTTGATTAATGATGGCTGCTCATACTATTCCCCAATCATGAGAACTGCAACATGAGCATCTGCCAATTAGAAAAGGCACTGGACACGCACAGAAGCTGTGGGCCATCCCTTGGGAATAAGCTTCAGAACTAGGTGACAGGTGATCTTGAGGCAGGAATACAAGAGACTGAATTTTCAGAATAAAATTCCAGGAAATAAAGAGAGAGAGTAGAGAGGAGAGAGAGAGAGAGAGAGAGAGAGAGAGAGAGAGAGAGAGAGAGAGAGAGAGAGAGACTCTGGAAACATCTTAGACTGTGCCACAGAGAACTGTAGCTGTCTCTTATTTCTAGGACATATTTGTACATAATTTATATAAAATCCAGTCAGTGGTGTGGACATGGATGAGGTTAATTTCGTATCTTTGATGGTGAATTTAGTTTTTCTCTGCTCTATTTTGTATTCAGTTTTATTTAGACAGGAAGCCCACTCAACCGAGACATGTGTCACCCAACTACCGAACAGAGCTGAATATACTATCACCTGTATAAGTCACCTCCTTCATCAGGATAATAACAATATAGATCATGTGTGTCTTCTGGATGCCAGATCTCTTGCTCATTTATAAAAGCTTGGACATCTAATTCAGTCTACATGTTCATATTTGAACCCTGCTGCCTTTATAATTATAGTGATAATAAACAAAGATACTGGGTATAATTCACATGTGAGTAATAGCATCAGAAATACTAGGAGAGGTTTTCTCTCTGACTTCTTTACTGTTCAGTGAATCTACTACTGCTACCACTGACTTAATAAATAGTCCTTATTTTAATCAACTAATTTTGCTACTTTTCTATTTGCCAGGAAAAGGTTTAATTAAATTCTCAAATTCACTGTCGTGCCATGTCTAAGTGTGTGCTAATGTGACCTCAAAGTTTCTTAAGTTGATAAATATCATTTTCTTTTTCTTTATCTTTTTTTTTTTTGCTCTGCCAACACCTGACTAAAAGAGATATAGATACTCACAGTTAACTATCGGACTGAGCCCAGGGACCCCAATGGAAGAGTTAGGAGAATGACTGAAGGAGGAGAAGGGGATTGCAACCCCATAAGAAGAACAACAGTATCAATTAACCAGACCCTTCAGAGCTCCCAGGGATTAAACCACCAATCAAAGAGTATACATGGGCTGATCAACGATTCACTGGGCTTCCTGTCTAAATAAAATTGAATATAAAATAGAGCAAAAAGAAAATCTAAATATATGTAGCAGAGGAATCCCTCATCTGGCATCAGTGGGAGGTGAGGTACTTTGTGTCCCAGAGAAGAGGAATGTTAGAGGGATGATGTGGGAAAGGGTAGGTGGGTGGCAGAGCACCCTCTTAGAGGAAAAGGGGAGGGTGAGAGGGTTGGCAGTTTGTGGTGGGGAGAGCAGGAAGGGTCATAACATTAGAAATATAAACAAATAAAATGATTAATTTTAAAAAGTTGAAAATATCATATGTCTTTGAAGCCTCACTGGTAATCCCAGGTAGCCTGATCACTTGGGTTACATTGAAAATCACCAAGAAATGTGATAGTCTTACAATCCTTGTGTATAAAGGCATTGTATGCAGAGTAGTTGCTATGATTATTTTCTTTTTCTTAGTTATAGATATTCTTTTTGTGAACTGCACAGTAGTTCTGAATCAGAATGGTCTACTGAAGAAGCCTTGTGAAAGATGGTTAAATCTCACATAGGCATATATAAATACTCCTACTGTTTTACTGAACCAAAGTGATGGCTTCAGTAATATCTGATTATGGTATCTAATCATACTTAATGTTTTAGCTGACACATTCTTGGAACCATATATTCTAAATTTTACGGCATTCTCTAAAATAAAAGATCTGATGACAATGTTGGAAGTATTAGTTATCTATACATACATTTGAATATGTGTATATACATATAACATTGGTTTGAGAAAGAAAGTGCCCTAATTCTTACTTTAATTGCATATAACACATAAGAGGAAAATTGATATGAAAACTTTTGAAAGTATTAAATTTTAAATAAGTTTAAGTTTTCGGAATGACTGTCATTTCCCAATTCCTAATACTAAGAATGCCCAATTCCTAATACTAAGAGTTTAGTTCTTGAGAACTAAACTAAGCATACTTTCTTTCTTTTGTCTTGAAAAATAAACCAAATACATTTTTTTTCCATCAGTAAAGAAAAAATTATCTGAGGCAAATCTAAGAAATATGCCATGGGAAGACACAATGTGTACATTTCTATATTTAAATTCCATATTGTCAATTGTTATTTTCATTTCTACCAAGAGGAAACAATAGTTCTCTCTTCTCCTTTCATAAAATATCAAGTTTTTCTACTGACCAAGTCATGACAGAACACACAGCACTGCATGCCCAGGGCCACCTTGGTACACAATGTTGCAGATTTATAATGTTACATTTGTTATAGTCTTATCAAGGACAGTAATAAGAAAAAAAAAGGAATCCTTATTGACTTCAATGATTTGTCTATTTATCATTAATTTAAATTTTTTTGTGGAAATGGGTAAAGCAGGGTGACCACATTTTGATCCAATTTGAATCTTAACACTCAATTAATTTCTTATATTGCAAGTAATCAGAGGAAGAAGAACATCTGTCCCCATATAATGTAAAATATGCCAAACACTGGACATCTGATTCTATTTTGCAGCTGACAGTGTGTTGCTATGGAAAAGAAGTTTTTCTATCTTGAAAATTAGATGAAATAAAGACTTAATCCACATGTATCTATATATCACATAACTATCGATTGCCTAGTTCTATCTATCTGTCTGTCTGTCTGTCTGTCTGCTAATCATGCAACTATCTGTCTGTCTGTCTGTCTGTCTATAACCCATCACTGTCATCATCATTCATCATCTTTGTGTTTCTATCTATTCACCTCTCTTTCTTTTAAATAGAGGAACATGTTAACTGCTTTAGAGCTTGACATTTGTATTTATTCCTGAAGTATGAAAGAAGACATTCTCATTTTTACTTTCTAATCATGATGCTTAGAAACATGGGTTGATCGAGTAGTCTATTGAGATGTCAGCTGTGAGTTGATTTGCTCAGTTTTCTGCTTTTCTGCCTAGAGAGACTAAGAGTAACTAAGTAATCTATCAGAGTATCCAGTCTGAACCAATAGCCCAGCACAACATGGAGACATTTTCCCATTTCCCAAGCTATCCTTCCTTTCCTGGCTCCTAATAGATTTTAATGTTAACTCCAGAGCTAATAATTTGTGTTGATTTAGTTGAATTTAGTGTTGAATTAAAAAAAACTGTTAGTATAAAATAGACATAAAACTTGTCAATCGTGATGCTTGGTTATTTATTAAATACTCTAAGAAATGAGCTGTGAATCAGATACTCAGATAACATTGGTGCTATAAGGATGGAAGAAATACTCATCTATGCTTTTATTCTTCATACAAAAACATCTCATGAAGCTTTTTACTTTCAGTTATCATGCACACAGCTGTGGTGTACATACTGATTTGTATGCATTAATTTGTATACATATTAGTTTCTATGTATTAATTTGTAAATGAAGAAGTATGCATAATTCTCTTAGTTATGTGCATATTAGAGAAACACATTCGGTCTTTAATGTTCCTTGAGGATAGGGATAATAATTGGTTCCTTACAAGGCACCAACTACAGACAAGAAAATCAGCCTCCTGAGGTTGAAAATAATTTACATTCAATTAATTGTTTAAGATGAAATCCCTTACTCATTTTGGGAAACTGGTAGGCAACTGGATAAGATATAGAGCTGAAGAATGCTCAGCCTTAAATGTGTCATTTATGTGATAGTCCTAAACCCAAGGCTCAGGTAACTTTTTGAAAGATGAAGCAGAAAGATTATAAGAGACAAAAGTTATACATAACATCAAGTACAATAGGGTAGGCATGGTGGCCCATGCCTTTAATTCAAGCTTATGGGAAGCAAAGGGATGGGGGGAGGTTCTCTCTGTGGGTTTGAGACTTCTGCACATAGGAAGTTACAGGACAGCAAGACCTACATAGTGAGACTCTGTGTTTAAAAATAAAATAAAATAAAATAAAATAAAATAAAATAAAATAAAATAA
>NW_021604688.1:8283883-8306886 GCF_004785775.1 Grammomys surdaster | reverse complement strand
AAAATAAAATAAAATAAAATAAAATAAAATAAAATAAAATAAAATAAAATAAAATAAAGCAAACAAACTAACTAAAAATAGTTAAATAAAACAACAATAAAGGAAACCTACAAATGAATCAGTATTTATTAGACATATAAGAAAAAAGGCAAGTGTGTGTAAACTCACAGAGAGGATGACAGCACATGCAAGACCTGCACAAGACCAGGAAAGACAAAATCACAGCACAGAAGAAGAAAAGTAGACACAAAATACCACCCTTAGCAGAAGGGAAGGCAGCAAGTTTTCTATAGTGATCTAACCCCTTGTAAGTTGAATATATGTCAGGTCAAGCCCCTTTCCCAAAACTAGCTGGACACCATGAACTAGACTCAAAGAAGAAAAAACTGAAAATAAAACAGAAAAAGAAATATCAAAGTTGGGTGGGAAGGGATTAGAGAGTGAAGAATGTAGTTATAGAAAGATGTGAGGGAGGGGAGAATATATTCAAACACATTGGAAGAAATTCTCAAATAACTAACAAAACATTGCTTAAAATTAAATCCTAGTTTGTTTTGTTTTCCAATAACAATAAAAGTATATTTGGATGAAAAAGTAAATTAACTCATCAACTTTTCAAGTTGTACCATAATATCAAAATCTGAATGAATGAATGAATGAATGAATGAATATTTTCTTAATAGAATACTGAGGAACATCATTAAAATATATACCTGGGATATAAATTTTGATGCATAGAAATCAATTAAAACATACACATATAAGAGTCTTGAAATGATGGCTGATATCACTCAGTCAGCAAAGTGATTGCCTTGCAAATGTGAGGAAAATGTTTAATACTCAACTACCATATAAAACCTCAGGATGGGTGACATGTATTACAGTTCTCAGGGCTGGGGAAACAGAGACGGGAGGATTCCTGATCTCAGTGACAGGCTAGTCTAGCAAAAATACTGGACTCCACGTTTCAATGATACATCTGAAAGACAAAATGTTTCATGATTCCCAAATCAATACTGCAAGGGCTGATCTCAATCCTCTGTGTGCACATGCATATATGTTCGCTTGCACACATAGATACACTAATGTACTTACACCTGCACAAGCTAAAATCATAAAATCAAATAATAAACATACAAATGATACTCTCTGTGAAACAGTGATTCTTGAACATTTGGATATGAGCAGAAAGGAAGTAGGCTACAGACATGAAAATGGCTTTGGGCTAGGACAGGGAAGTTGGCTCAGATATTTTGGTCATCCTGATAAGCCCTTAGAAACAGAGATCACAGGATTGTTCACCAAAGTTTGTTTATTGCCTTGCTTGTTCTTTGACTATTTGTGTTTATTCCCTTGCTTGTTCCTTGACTATTTGCATGTATTGTATTGCTGGTTCTTCAACCTAGAAGTGACCTTAATACTTGCATGTAATTAAAATGGTATAAAAGCAGATTGGAAAAAAATAAACCCACCTCACCCTCAGAACTGGCTGGGGTCATACTGCAATGTTGTCTAAATGTCTTTTTTTCATTTTAATCCTCACTACTGTAATGGAGAACCTGTTGACTGACTGGGCTGGCCTGGTCACTCAGCTTAATACTTGCATGTAATTCAAATGGTATAAAAGCAAAAAAAGAGAGGGGGGATGGGATGGGGTCTCTAGGGAGGGGAAATGGAGAAAGGGAATGGCATAAGAAATGTAAATAAATAAAATATTCAATAATAAAAAGAAAAATAAAGAGCAAGTGAGGGAATATATCATTTCTAGGCAACCTCAGTTTTAGATTGTCCAGGGCGTGCACTCGCCAGCGAGGTCACACAGACACCAAAGTTCTTCAGCAGATCTTTATTACGATGTTATAGAGGAAAGACCCACTGGAAAAAGGCTGGCTGGTGGAAAACCGGCTGGGAGAAAAGGCCCCGAGCCCCGAGAAGGTCCTGGTTAAATACCCCCTGGAGTGATGTGTACATATCTGGTTGGTTAATTGCCCATAAAATCCTATATGCGCCAGGATGGGCTGTGACTTCCCACGCTTTCCCCTTACACAAAAGCAGTAAATTACAGAACTTGTGAGAGCATCGGATTGCCAGATCTGTCTCTGCCTTCCACGGCTCTCTACATTAGATCACCTGGGTTCCTCCGAGGTATTAATCTCAAATTTCCACTTTCTTGTCTTGGTGTGTCAAGGACCTCTGATCTGTGTGCCAAGTAAAAGCAGTCACTAGTTCAGAGATTGCAGACTTTGTTTCTGTATTGAAGTGTGTCAATTCTTAAGATAACTGAGCTTAAAAATCACTTTAAGTGCATCCACGAGGAATTCACCCGAAATCTGTAACTTGTCTCCCCTGACAGAAGATACAAGATGTCCTGACAGTGAAGCCTACTGTCCTGAATGGTCACTTCTTTAGTTTTCCCTACTTGATACCAGGGAATTATACTTTGTTTCAGTGGTTTACTTCTGTTAAACTCAAACAGAAGGGTACATTCACTTCTCATGGGCCACAATGAAGCATAACTGGAGACAGAAATCTCTCTGAACGGCAACAGGCATTCTGCTTATTCCTCAATACCCAGAGAGCTGAATGTTAGAGCATGCAGTAGGAAAACAGTCTGGGTACACCCTGAAGTTGGAAGCTATCCCCTTTGAAACAGATACCTTCATATATACTCCATTCTCTAAAACAGTACCTGCATGAGGAGGACATTTTTGAGTGCTATCTTCACCAGGGCTCCTGATGCCCCTTAGCCTGCTCTGACACCAGCTTACCACCAAATAAACAAGGATTTCAAAGCAACTTGAGCTCAGCATGACCAGGTTGGATTAGCTCTAAGCTCAGCTCTGCAACTGTGTTTCAGTAGGTTCCTTCACTTTGCCCATCTCTGTGACCAATGCACATTTATTTTTTGACATCAGTTGGATTGTTTGCTGATAATTCAGCTGCAGCAACAACCTCTGCTTCCTGGCTCTTAAACTGAAGGGCAGGCTTTCATGGAGAAGAGAGAGAGAGAGAGAGAGAGAGAGAGAGAGAGAGAGAGAGAGAGAACTCTAAAATGTAGAAATGATACCAATGTTGCAGACAGAGGTGGAGGCAAGGAACCAAACCTTCAGCAGTCCAGAGTGTGCCAGAGCACATTTGAAGTATCAGTGTATTGAGATATTGGTGTTTCATTAGTGAGACAATGAAATTAATGTGAGGATGAAATACAGCAGAAAATCTGATGTTTTGGTGAAGCCTGTCTTCCTAAAACTGGCTAATTAGAACTAGGAAGAGCATGCTGAAGTTTAAGTCATATGCTAGAATTAGTATGTGAGTTCGATTATATGTCAGGCAAGAAAATGAAATAGGAAACTAAAATCTTCACGCTCAACACTGACAAGGTTTGAAGTTTATACTTGGTTTTGTGTGTGTGTGTGTGTGTGTGTGTGTGTGTGTGTGTTATATTCTAATGTTTACAAATGTACTTAATGAACATGCTCTCTTTCGTACTTTGTAGTAATTTTGGATGCGGAGGAAGACAGCTTTTAGCTTGGTATTTTGCATTACCTTGGGTAAAAACTTAGAGCTAGCAAGTAGAAGAGAAAGCAGGCCCAGCAGAGGGAGAGGACCCTTGGACCACAACATTATTGATACCCCTATCATGCAAGAGAGGATTTCTTGCAACACGTATAAAGAGAGACTTTTTTTTTCTTTTTTCTTTTTTTGGTTTTTAGTTTTTGGAGACACGGTTTCTCTGTATAGTCCTGGCTGTCCTGGAACTCACTCTGTAGACCAGGCTGGCCTCGAACTCAGAAATCTGCCTGCCTCTGTCTTCCAAGTGCTGGGATTAAAGGTGTGCGCCACCACTGCCCGGCTAAAGAGAGACTTTCTAATAGAGGAAATCACAAAAATGTGCCACTCTAGGCAACTCACTCCTACTTAACCAAGGAATTTCACGTGCCTAGACTCTTGGAACATTATGTATGTCATGAGTTCTATGTGCTTCCCATTCCCACTTGTTGTTTGAGGAGTTCCTTACATCAACTCTCAAATGTATTCACTTTCCTCCTCAGGTATGTATGTAGGAATGTAAATCCTGGTGCCTCTCATGTGGCTCTTTCAATATTCTGTCCTTGAGTTTCCTTTATTGCCTTCTAAGTACTCAGTCGAATTTGCCAGAGTCATGATAGTTTACATATCAGCAAGAAATGAAGCAGTGTTGATTGTTCTTGAGTCTTAAAATGTAAAGTAGACCCAGATTCCCTGGTAAAAATCAAAGATTGTTCAGAAATATTTCCATTTCTTAACTTAAAATATTGACTGCTTTATAAACTTATAGAATCTTAGTACAAGGGACAGTGTGTTTCGCCATGAAAAACAAATCTAATTTCCACACTGTCTACCAATTCTTGAAAGAATACCTGCTTATTTAATCATTTTCATTATAAAACCAAATGCATATTTTTCTTCTGATCTCTCTCTTTCTATGTCATTCCTGGATGGCATCTCTCAAAATTTTTTGAATGAAATCTGTTGTGCATGATTCACTGTTCCCTCTAACTGTATACTGATTCTTCATTAATTCCCAGATTTTCACCAAGAATTCTACAAAATATGTCACGTCAATTATCTCCTAGAGAGTGATGCTGGACTCAGTACCTGATTTTGCTCATATCCCTCTCACTCACTTTCACGATTGTTCTCCCTGTTCTGACCACATGGATTTCCTTCTTAGAAGGAAGTGAATCCTTTCCATGGCCTTTTCAAACATTCATTCATGAACATGCATCCTCTCTTTCTTCACTGGGGGTCTTTATCTTTTCATATCAAGGAAATAAGCATAAAAGCCATTCCTTTTACCATACATTTCAACCATCTCTGGAACTGCTATGATGCTCAGAAGTTTTCTGTATTTTCCCTGAATCTCTTCCTCGTATTACTACTTATCATAATTCTCATTGTACTGCATCTATGTCCTTAGTGAGGAGAGACTCAAAGGTTCTTCAACATTAGGCCTTAAGCATTCACTTAATGAGGCATGGGTGACTGAATGAGCACAAATAAACGTTATCTTTATTTAAAAATATTTATATATTTTTTTCTCTTTATCTGCATAATTCAATCTTTACTTTTTCCAAAACAATGTACAACATTTTTCTGAGATGATTCTCAGGGTTACACATTTGTTAATCTATCTGAAACCTTTCATACTTTCCAATGTTTTATGTATACTTTATCAGTTCTGAGTACCTAACTTACTAATAGGTACAATATATCTTTGTCTACATATGATATTTAAGAAACATTGAAGTCCCTTTACTCAGGTCAGAGACTGCTTGAAATTACAGTTACAGAGAAATAACCCAGAGACCAGAGAAAAGGCAAAGGAAAAACAAAATTTACTCTCACTGTGGTTTTTTTCTTTGGGGGGGTGGGGGGCTGAACATTAATCTTTCTGGTTCTTTTCATAGAAAACTTGCAATGTGTTTTTATCAGAATACACAAAATACACGTAAATTTACCTCATTTTCTTTATTATTATTATTTCTTTACACTCCAGATTTTATTCCTCCACAGTCCACCCTCCAACTGTTCCAGATCCCATACTTCTTCCCCACCCCCTGTCTCCACTAGGCTGTCCCCACCCCCCACCCCCACCCCAACTGCCTTCTAAATTCCCTGGGGCCTCCAGTCTCTTGAGGGTTAGGTGCAACATCTCTGATTGAACACAGATCCAGCAGTGCTCTGCTGTATATGTGTCAGGGGCCTCATGTCAGCTGGTGTATGCTGCCTCTTGGTGGTCCAGTGTTTGTGAGATCTTGGGAGTACAGGTTAAGTGAAACTGCTGGTCCTCCTACATAGTGGTCCTCCTCCTCAGCTTCTTTCAGCCTTTCCCTAATTCAATCACAGGAGTCAGCCGAATCTCTCCATTGGTTGGTTGGAAATATCTGCATCTGATTCTTTCATCTGCTTGTTGGGTCTTCTGGAGGACAATCATGATAGGTTCCTTTTTGTGAGTGCTTCATAGCCTCAGTAATAGTGTCAGGCCTTGGGGCCTCCCCATGAGCTGGATTCCACTTTAGGCCTGCTGCTGGATCTCTTTTTCCTCAGATTCATTTCCATTTTTGTTCCTGCAGTTCTTTCAGACAGGAAAAATTTTGGGTCAGAATTTTTGACTGTGAGATGGCAACCCCTTCCCTCCACTTGATACCCTGTCTTCCTGCTGGAGGTAGGCTCTATAAGTTTCCTCTCCCTACTGTCGGGCATTACATCTAAGGTCCCTCCCTTTGTGTCCCAAGAATCTCTCACCTCCCAGGTCTCTGGTATATTCTGGAGGGTTCCTCCAACCTTCTACCTCCTTAGGTTGCCTGTTTCCATTTTTTTCTGCTGACCCTCAGGGCTTCAGTCCTTATTTCTCACAAAATACCAGATCAGGTTCCCTTCTCCCCTACACCCTCATCCATTTTCCCTCCCAGATACCTCCCTCCCTTCCCACTTGTGATTGCTTCTTCTCCGTTCCAAGTGGGTCTAAGGTTTCTTCACTTGGTGCCTTCAGCTTGTTGACATTTTTGAGTTCTGTAGACTGTATCCTGGGTATTCTGTACTTTTTTTTGTCTAATACCCACTTATTAGTGAGTACACACCATGCATGTCTTTTTGGTTCTTAGTTACCTCACTCAAGATGATATTTTCTAATTCCATCCAATTGCCTGCAAAACTCAAGATGTCCTCGTTCTTAATAGCTGGGTAGTATTCCATTGTGTAAATGAACCATTTTCAAATATGTGTTTTCTTCTGGAGACATAGATGAACCTATATCATCAAATATGAAGATGAGGAAGAAGAGATGGAGATCAAAGAAGAGGGAGAAGAAGAGATTGCTTCTTCTAAATTCTCTATTTAAAAATCGATCTTAGAAGTATTTTGCCTCAAAGCAGTACTTGGTTATGGGATTTTGTCATCAACACCCACCTCCTTTTATTTTCAAATAAATAAAATGAAAATATTGAATAAACAGTAACTGATACACCTGAGTGTTTATTTTCTTATTAGATACGTCATTGCATGATCAAAGTTAGAAAAAGCTTTTAAGTGAAAAAAATGGATATCACTCACACCATGAATCACTGTTGAGATAAAATGGGGAAATGTTACTCAAGAAGTGCCTCTGTCTTCATTCCCTTCATAACCTTAGCTCCTTTTTAGTTGCTTGTATGTAACTACAACCTAATTTGTTGTTCCTAGTCTCAAGTAGTTTCGTTTACAGAACCTGTTATACATAAAAGCAAACTTTTTGATACTGCTAGGTAAAATTCTCCTTAAAAATCCATATGCTTAAACTCATGGGTCCACCAGTATTGTCCACCAGGCAGATTTGGCCCATATGTTTCTTGATTTGGAAATTCTTACTGGACCATTAGAGTTAAGTTTTTTGTTTCAAAACCAGGCAACCATACATAAATTAGATATTAGTAACTGCCATAATATGTACCCTTTGTATTGTGTAAAACTCCTTTGAACAGAGAAACACTTTGCTACTGTAGGATAAGACATGCTGTCATTCATTTAGAGTGTTTAATTGAATGTCCATATTTGGACTTTATCTGTACTTCTTGGCCTCCAGAGACACTGGGCACTGTGAGGTTCTAAGTCACAATTCCATTCACTAAATGTGTGCTCGAGCTTGTAATGAGTTTGTTTAAAGCCTCTCCCACCTCTGCTTTCCATAGAAGGTTAATTTACCTTTCTGAAACAGAACAGAGCTGTTTTTAGATTTCCCTGATTTCCACAGACAAGCCACTCCTGGGAGCATGCTGTAGAAAATGTTCGTTAAGGCACATTCTTAGCTGACTGGCTGATGGGTGAATAGGGAAAACCAGTCAAAAAGCCTGTGTCCTTTGTGCTTCATCCCAGCCTAGGTGTTATTAATTGTACATCATAGCATTCTCTTCCCTCTAAATACATGTCTGAGTCCTTTATTAAAACTTCATACTAATTACTTCAATCCCATCCCTCAACGGGTGATTCCATATGCAACGTATTAATTACTCTGTCTGCAAAGGCTCTTACATAAATTCCTCTGGTACCTGTCCCTTATTGCTTCTCAAAATCATATCCCTTCATTCCTTTATGTGGTGATAACTTATTCTTGTTGATATGCAGCCTGCTCTACCTTCTGCTGAACACAGCAATATCATTGTTGAGAGATAATGAACAAAGTCCTATAGAAAGTGATTTTATATACTTGCAAATGATTTTTGTTTTTTAATCTGGCAAACCCTGAGGTATACTTGTCAATTTCATGGATTGGCTGCTATCTTTTCTAGCATTTCAAAGCATGGAACATGAATAGATTATTCAAAATTTGGGTAAGTGTCATCTCATAATCTTGTCCAGTAGTGAAGAAAGAAAGAAGATCTTATGCTTTTAGAATTGGGGATATTCCTTATAACTAAATTATCATAGTCTATCTATCTATCTGTCTATCTATCTATCTATCTATCTATCTATCTATCTATCTATCATCTATCTACTGATCTATTTTCTGTTTATCTACACAAACACATATAGTAACAGTTACAGTTACAGTTACAGTTATAGCTATAATTATTTAGTTATTTGAGTCAAGAAACACCTAAAAAACATAAGGTATCTCAGAAGCCTCTTGTCGCAGCATGTCACGTGCATGCTGATAATGTGCAAAGGGACACACAGGGTTACAGTGGACTAGATCTATTTCTAGAACATCAGACAAAATATCGTCTTTATAAGGTAATTCAAGCCCTTGACACTAAAAAAGTTCATGGTATCTGACTTGGGTAAAAGTGTGAAGACAATTTAAGCAGAATGCTCACTTTGACTATTTGTCAATATTCATTTTAGAAGAGAAAGGATGAGGTGCCTTTATATACCTTGCTAATCATGTTACTTAGAAACTTGACACCATATTTTATATTTGAAGACTCAGAAATATTCTCAAGTATGCTCTCCTGAAGGCCTGACTGTTACTTTAGCTCATGGAAATACAGGCAAACTTGTAAATATTACCCTTTCTGATATAATTAACACATGTTAGTAAGCATGTGATCAAATAATCAGCAGCTAATCTAGTAAGGTTAACATTGAGAATAGGCCACACTTACTAAAATGCTGTTGATTAATTATTGCCATTAATTGTTGTCCAAAACAAAATTGGGAGGAGAATTATATAAATCTACAAATTGTAAACTTACTTACAAAGTTTGGTACCACACCGATGGATTCAGTCCATGAATTAACTCTGTTTCAAATTTATAACCTGTGAAATGAAAATAATACAAGACCAGAATTCTTATAGTGTTATGTTGCTGTGACTTCTGAAACATACTTGAAATATGTGATAATTCTTCTGCCTCATCCTTACTTTTGCTGCTCTTTGAATACTTGGCCTCTGTTCATTTTACAAAGTACTAAGTTCTAAAGACTTTTTCATGCAATATGCAATACACATTGACATCAATATTTATGATCACAAAGATTTAACACTCAGGAAGTAAATGATTATCACAGTTGTTGGCATTGATCAAACTAGACACCACCTACTTACAGGTAAATCTGGTATCTGTCTCCCACTTTTTTTCTTCTTTATCTGGACTCCATTGTTACAAATTGTTTAGTTCCAAAAATCGATTCTTTGAATCCATTCTGATTCTATTATAATCTATTTTACTTTATATTTACTTGACAAATTAACTAATCTCATTGGGTAGCTCAAGCCTATAAATTAATTCTGAGAATCCTAGAAACGTTTTTGAAAGTATTGTGAAGCTTATATTTAATTACATGGAGGGAGCTTTTCCTAACTAACCTTTGGAAATAACTAGACATTGAGAATACATTCCCCAAGAGCTGCCTCTCAAAACATGGGCTTGCCTTGTAGGAGCCCTTCATAAGAACTTGTGGCTAGAAATGGGATCTCCATTGCTTTATTGATGTTGTATGCCCAAGGCAACATTCCAGGGAGCTTTTCCATGTTGTATTTCACTATTATAACTCCATCATGGTCAATTAGGAAGACAGACTCCTGGCTTTTATGCTTGAAAATGAGGCTTCCTGATTATTTATGTTGCAAAGATGTTATTGAGCAATTCAGCTTAGTAAAGATCTTCGATGTGTACTATCTCTGTGACTGTAAATCCAGGTGTTAATACTCTCTGATGACTCATCATCTCACTAGAGATGCCTAATAAAGCAGACATTAGCTGAAAGGATATGGTGATGTAAACTAGACCACTGGCTGAATTTCCCATTATCCAGAGTACCACTGTGGTGGTAGAGGACATTACCTAAGTAGAGACAAGGAATGATTCTAATGAAACCATGCAACAGAGTTGTTACCTTCACAAGTGCGAGAATGTATGCAGATGACAGCAGAACTGAAAGGTGGAGATAAAAGAAAGATTTGATCAAGTGCCTCACAAACGGACAAATTATTCTCACACTGCAGGCAACAAACAGGAATGGATTTCATCCACTTCTAAAATTGCTGCTCTACTACCCTTGAGTTATTTTCCTCATGGCAAATCTAGAATCACAGAGGAGGTGAAAACCTGACACTAGAAACAGAACACTTCTGTACATACGTATATTCTGAGTACCCTAACCTAATATATGTTTGAGTCTAAAATTAACATTTGAATTGTGTCATCTGGGGGGAGGAGAGGTATTTCTTTTCCAGTATATGCACTAATATGTTGGCCACACTACAATAAATTCCTCTCACTCACATTCTTATAACCAACTCTAGTGCAACTCCCTGGGACATTGTGGGAAAAAGACAATATTAGGAGATCTAGCTGAGAATTAGAATAGGACCAATGGAACAAAAGACAACAATGGGATTAATGTGGCCAAAACACATTATATACAAATATAGAAACATTAAAATGAAATCCATTAGGCATAATTGATATAATTTAATAAAATTAAAGGACAAATATTCTTATTTGGTTTTCTGTTGTTGAAGCATAGAAAAACCTAAAAACCACAAGAACTTTCTTACTTTAAACACATTGTCATGTGGAATGTTGGGATTCGAAAAAAGGTGAGCCTGTACATTGGGCTCTAGTCTTGAGTTATTTTTTTTTTTTGTACCAGCTCTGTCTGTGACTAGTCTCTTCACTCTGGTTCTCAATTTAATCTCAGTTAAGGTCAGATATCAAACCAAATTGAAGTAGACAAAGACAGAGCTTATATACTACTAATACCAATAGTAATGCTAATACTAATACTGATACTACTGCTATTTGTGTCAGCGCGTTTATTTTAAATTAGCTCACTTTAAAAGTGGATCTCAGAGGTACATCTCACTCCTTTAACTCTACTTCAGGGAGCTGTTTCTGGCTACGAGAGTAGAAGAAAAGGAGAGAAACTCACTCAGTTATGATAGTGCTACTTGATCCCATGATATCTATAGACTTCTCATCTCCCAATATTTGTTGTTAACAATATTATTTAATCCATCCCCATGTAGAAATAGAAAGTATTTTGAATAATACTGCATCTGTGCTCCAACAGGCCACCACTCTGTAGCCAATACCATCCTGTCACTCTTCTTTTTCCTCTTAACTTTCCTTTACTTTGAAATAATTTCTCACGATACTACAGTTAAGTTTCTAATAGTTTTTGACCCAGATAAAATATGCTCTTTCAATTTACCCTAGGGACGAATTTGGTATGTAGTGTTGCAGAGTCGAAAATATTTGAATATGTTCTATCACTGGATAGCTTTTCTAATCTTCTAAACATCAAATCACACACTAGAATTGGCTTAAATAGTGTGGGAAGTATAGTCAGCTAAAAGCATGGGCTATGCCTTATAGGATTTTATATGCAGGCAGAGGATAGAAAATTATACCCAAAACACCCCCAAGGCAAGATAAAGTAATGTAACAATGCATAGTCTTTCAAGTGGCATCCACCCTGCACATTGACAGGTTAATCTTCCACAAGCATGGCTTTTATCATCTTTATGCCTCTAGACAACTTTCTGAGCCTTATTTCTTCTCACATTAAGTTCAGTCTCCTCTGGTGCTTTTTCAGGAAGCCTTGTGTAGGGTATCACCTGATTTATCCAAATTTATGAACTTCTCTGTCAAGCAAGGATGTCTTAGAGCCTTTAGTCCTGATGCCTTTCCTAGCTCATTTGTTAAGAATTACACTTCCAGCACCAACCCACCTCAGTACTGTTTGCCACAACCTTGATTCTTTTTCCAGCTGCCTCAGGCTGGCCATCCCAGGTAGATGCATGAACAATTTCCTTTGAACCTTCCCAGGCTTGTCAGTCTCAGAGCTGTCGTTAATATATTGTTTGTTTTCCATCATAAAATGACAATATGTTTCGTATTGTCTTTAATGATATTTCTAATAATAAATTATAGATTCAAGGAAAGGTCGGAAAGCAGAAAACTACCGATTATTTAATGTGGACTGCTTTTAAAGCCAGTGTCTATTTTAGATATAGACTAGAGTGCAATGGCCCAGAAGAGAGTGTGAATTTTCCTCTGAAAATCAAGATTTACTGCACAAAAACCAGAGAAATAAAAACCTAGATATAAACACTACAGCAAGTTCCCTGCAAGCCGTCTGGGACAGAGACCTGATTTTCCTGGTATTTGAGGGGAGGTTGCACATAGAGTGCACGAGAGTAACCAATTCTGTTTCCCTTTTGTTGTCAAGAGATCATGCAGAAGATTGGATGATTTACCTCGTAGAGTCAGGATGCTCCTCAATAAAAGTTGCCAATCAGGGTGAGGATATAGATCCTTCAATTCCAAGGTTGCTTAGAAGGCAGAAAACTGGTTCAATCATCATCAATGCATAAACCAGGGATGATGCTATACTAGTATTCAGGAAATGGATGCAGAAGGACTAGTAATCCAGTATAATTGTATTTGAAGCATAATTGAGTTTAAAGCAAGCCTGTAGATACATCTTATAAATAATAATAGTAATAATAATAATAATAAATTTCCCTCAAATTGAGGGTTCTAAAGTTCTAGCATGACAGCTAGCCCCCTACCCTTCCCCATCTCCTTGTTAGCCACCTTCCCTCTCTCTCCTATTACCATGTTTCTGGAAACAAGCACTTTGTTCTATTTTCTTCACTGTAATTATTATTTTTCAAAGCTCTGCTTGTTCATGTTTCCCTCTGGCAGATAGGCCTGTTTCAAGCTGCTATATTCATCCTTTCCTATGCCTTACATTCACAGTTTCTTACTATCACTTGAAAAAAAAGACAGTAGAATGGAGATCCAGCCACCAAGAAGTGCTCATGTAGTTGTTTGGACAAGCACAGATTGTTGCTATGATTTTTCGATTTTCATCTCCTGGACATTAACAGTATGTAGAGTGGCAGAACCACAGATCATCACTTCAGAGCTATCTCTCCTGCAAACTCTTATTGAGTTTGGCTGATGTAAGGACTGTGATATTTGAAGGTTTGTCTTATGTGGGAGCTCACAGAATACCTGAATACTGCAGACACTGTTGACATTCAGTATACAAGGTATTTAACTACAATGGCTATGTCATCAGAAGAAAGTCACTGATTTTTATATAGTATTTATTGGTTAACTTTGTGTCTCTCTGAGATGAACAACTTCACAGAAGAAAGATTTGTTTGGGCTCATAGGTTTAGAGAGTTCAGTCCATAGTTTTTCAACACAAGGCATTTGAGCAGAACATCAGATTTTGTCATTCATGTCTCAAAGGACAGAAAACAAAGAAAAAGTAAATATTCTGTGTCGCTTGGACTCATGTATTTGAACAAAATCAAAAGAGTAGCAATAGCAATTAGCAGATGAGGGCCAGGTATGGGTTTATTTAGGTCCTTCCAAGTTTTTTCTAAATCAAAATAAAAAAAAATCAAACCTAACCATCAGAAGCACAAGGAAAAGTTGTATTTCGTAAAGTGTTTAGGACATTAGAGGAATCTCGGAGAATATTTTCAGCTTGCTGATCTGTTTCTCCTTTTTCTGCATTCCTTTTCTAATTTCCCCATTAGTAAGAACATATTTTGGGATAGTTCTTAGAATTAGGAAAATCTATTTTTAATTTACTATTATTGCTGTAGATATGTATGGGTACCCATACCAGAGTGCACATGTCAAGGTCGGGGCTGATTTTCTCATCCTACCATTACATGGCCTCTGAAGATTTATCAAGCTTATGTGTGGAGCATCTTTACCTGATGAGTCACTTCTGCCCATTATTCATTTATTATTTCACAATCACATTTTATTTCCAATGTAAATTACTAGGCCTCTGCAAATTAGAGTAGGCGTTAAAAATGTATTAACTTCCTAAGCAAATAAAATATATGGGTAGCTTATTTTAAATATAATTAAACTACAAACACATATAACATTTTGTTTTGCGTGAAAACATTAGAATCAGCAGGACTGAAGTGTATTCATGTCTGGAGAAATATACAACTACTTGGCGTGGTTACTAGCTTTGGAAGCCTTCTAGAGAAGCAAGAGTTCTTATTTTTACTTTTTAATTTTCTTCCTTTTAGAAATGACTTAGGGGAACGACATGAAAACTTATTTAGTTTTTTTTGAAAGCTTATCAGTTCATAAACAAACTATTCCAAACAAGAAAGTATCAAGAAATTCAGGGCAGATAGAAGTATCTAGTAAATACTTTGCAAAGTTACTTTCATGATTTTCACTAATTCATATGTATCCCAATAGAGAAATTGAGAGAAAATGCATTTTATATTGTATAATGATGCATTATATTCCTGTTAAAATACAAAGGTCACATAAGTCAACATATGCCTCTGTTTGTGCCTCATACAAGCCATATAATATGGCTTTTGACACCAGGTGTCTAGCTGAGGTCTTCGCAGAATTCAGCAGAAATTCAAAATCCTTTCATGTTTCCATGGTAGTGTTTTCCACACAAATGGGAACAGTTCAAAAAACTATCACCGTATCACAGCCTATAGAAACATAGTAAGAAACACCAGACACCATTAACAAGAGTGGTGGGAACATGACACAGATTCTTTTAGTCTTCTTCAGTTAGATTAGTGACCAGAAACATTGGGAAGTAAAGCTTTGAATGTACATTACTTTACCCAACTATGTTACAAAACAAATTATTTCAAGAAAAAAAACATGCTATTGCATTCACTGTTTGTTTTCTGATAGTAGAAGGTTGTATTATAGACATATCCTCATAAAGTTGAAAGCAGATAATAACAAAAGACTATTTCCGACCCTGAATTAACTGCCTTGTTTATAGCAACTTATTCCACAACTACAGACCACCCCTATTTGCAACTCCCCGTTTGAGGATCCTAAAGAGTGGCAGCTTTCCATTCACAGCATATCTTATGCCAAGGTAAAGCTTTTAAAGTTAGACAAATACTCTTTCTTTAAGAGCACATGCACAGTGTGATGCAAATGCACACTTTGTCTAGTGGTTCAGTTGGGAACTATAGATCTATAGTATCTGACTTATCTTAGGCCCAACTTTTATGGGTCAATAAATTTGGGGTCTGTTAATGAATCTACTATGAAAAAATAAAATTCATTTATAAATATTGATTCACAGTCTATTATGTTAGGATTAACTACAGATTAAAAATGAAAATGGTGTTAGAACAACATTAAAAGGTTAGATTTAGATTTCTCGCACAAATTATCTTCGGCATCCAGTAGAGCAGGAACTGAACAGAGATCGTTATATTAGCAGAGAGAGTTAGGAGAGCACATTTTATTAGAATAGTTGTCAAATAACCATGCAAAGAGGGGTCTTTGACTGTATTTCTTCTTTTCAGACCAGCTTCAGACATTTGCCTTTGTATCTGAAGAATTTATTACTTGACCCAGAGTATCCTAGCTCAAGAGTCAAAGTCATAACCAATGAGAAAGCCACCTATATCTTTCCAAATGGATGGACCTTGTTAAGAGCTATACATAACATTGGTAAAGTATAGACTTGGTCATGGGTGTCAGTGATTTTGAAATGTAAGCAGGATTAACTGAGCCTTTGACTTCTTGTCTTTACTAGTCTAATTCTCAGTGCTTACGGTTAGTAAATATATTCCCTTCTTGTGTCTGCTTGAGAAATGGCAGTTGTGATTACCAAAACCTGGCTCTTATAAAGCATCCAAGGGCTTAAAGAAGAGTCAGGAGTTGCCAGTCAGATGATCCCACAGTGTTTCCCTGAGGCATGTGGGGCTGGTTTTAGCCCACGTAATAGATGCATGTTAATAGACCAAAAAGGAGGAAAAGTCACACTTCCTCCAATAAAACTTTTCCCAGATGTGCCTTACTCTATTCATATCACTTCCTTTATTGAAAGAGCACATCCATTCAGTTTGTCTCTGGTGGATTACATTGACAGGATTTCATATGTTGAAGCTTTGCTGCATCTCTGGGATGAAGCCTACTTGGTCATGGTGGATGATCTTTTTGATGTGTACTTGGATTCAGTTTGTGAGCACTTTCTTGCATGTTTTTCATCAGTGTTCATGAGAGGAATTGGTCTGAAATTCTCTTACTTTGTTGAGTCTTTTGTTACTTAGGCTGTCATGGTGACTGTGACCTCATAAAATGATTTTGACAATGCTCCTTCTTTTTATATTTTGTGGAATAATTTGAGGAGTATTGGTATTACTTCTTTTTTGAAAATCTGGTAGAATTCTGCACTAAAGCAATCTGGCCTGTTTTTGGTTATGGGATTTTTTTATGACTGCTTCTTTTTATTCAATTATTTTTTTTATTATTTTTACATGTTATAGGCCTATTTAAAAATTGTTTATCTGATCTGTATTTAACTTTTAATAAGTGGTACCTATTAAGAATATGTCCATTTCTTTTATATTTTCTAACTTTGTGGGGTATAGGAATTGAAGTAAACCTAATGATTCCTTGGATTCCTTTGTCCACGTTTTCATTTCTGATTTTTGTTAATTTGGATATTTTCTCTAGGTCTTTTAATTTATTTGGATAATGATTTGCCTATCTTGTTGATTTTCTCAAAGACTCAACTCTTTGTTTCATCGTATTGTTCTCCTTGATTCTAATTTTAGTGATTGCTAAGTGGCTAATGTGATATATTTTTTTCATTTGTTCACTTTATATCCTGAAAACTGCCCCCTCATCCTGGTATGTCTCTCCATCCCATTATCCTCTGAGAGAGTAGAACCCTTCCCCCTACCAGGTATTCTCCTCATCAAGTCTCATTAGGGCTAACTATATCCTCTCACACTGAGGCTAGACAAGGCAGCTCAGTTAGGTGAACAGATTTCACAGACAGGCAACAGCTTTAGGGATAGTACCAGCTCTAGTTGTTGGGAAACTCACATAAAAACAGAGTTGCACATCTGGTACATATGTCCTGGGGGCCTAGGTCCAGCCTGTGTATGCTCTTTGGTTAGTAGTTCAGTCTCAGTGAGCACACAACAGACCAGGTTAGTTAACTATATTCATCTTCCTGTGGAGTTCTTGTGCCTTCGGGGGCCGTAAATCCATCCTTCACCTTTTCCATAAAAGACCCAAGATTTGTCAAAACTTTGGCTGTGGGTTTCTCTGTCTTTTTTCAGTCTGTTGCTGGGAGTAGCCTCTCAGAAGACATGCTAGGCTCCTGTTTGCACTCATAACAAAGTATCATTAATAGTATTAGGGATCGGTACTTGCCTAAAGGTTGGGCTAGTTAATTGTTGCCTACTCCCTCAGTCTCTTCTGCATCTTTGTTCCTGCATTTCTTGTAGGCAGGATGAATTTGGGGTCGAAAAGTTTTGTGGGTTGGTTGGTGTTCATATCCCTCTACTGAGATTCCTGCCTGGCTACAGGACATGGTCTCTTCATGTTCCATATCCTCATAGCTATGAGTCCCAGTTAAGGTCACCCCCATTGACTAGTGGAATCCTCCCTTATCCCAGGTCTCTGGAATGTCATAGAGATGCCCTCCTCCTTCTTCCCAACCCTGACAACCTCAGATTTCCATTTGTTCTCCTGCTGCTCTGGTCCTCTCTCCTGTCTTCTCCACACCCGATCCTGAACCTGAGCATACCCCTCACCAGCCCCTTTTCCACCAAGTTCCTTCCTTCCTTCCATCTGCCTCTTATGAGTATTTTATTCCCTCTTCTGTGTGAGATTCAAACATCCTCACTTTTACCTTCCTTCTTGTTTATCTTTTTTGGTTCTGTGGAGTCTAGCATGGATACCCTGTACTTTATGGCTGATATCCACTTATAACTGAGTACATACCATGCATGTCTTTTGAGTCTGGTTTCTCTCATTCAAGATGATATACTCAATTTGCTCCCATTTGCCTGACAAACTCATGATCTCTTTGGTTATTGTTGTTGTTTTGTTTTTGTGTATTGTTTTGTTTTTTTTATAGTTGAATAGTATTCCATTGTGTAGATGTACCACATTTTTATCGATTTCTTTCTGTTGAAGGACATCTATGTTTTTTGTAGATTCTGGTTATTACAAATAAAGCAGTTCTGAACATAGGTGAACAAGTTTCCTTGTGGTATACTGGAGCATATTTTAGGTATATGCTCAGGAGTAGAATAGCTGGATCTTGAAGTAGAAGTACTCCCAATTTTCCAATTTTTTGAGAATACACAAAATTCATTTCCAAAGTACCCGTTTGCACACCTACCAAGTGTAAGAGTGTTCTTGTTCCACAACCTCGTCAGCATGTACAGAGGCACTTAGTGCTATGAGCTTTGCTCAGAACCACTATCATTGTGTCCCATAAGTTTCTGTATGTTTTGCATTCATTTTCACTAAAATTTAGTAAGTCTTTTTTTTTAAACAGGACTGATATGTGATTTATTGTTTTCTATTGATAATAGTCTTGAGAAAAGACAAAACCCCTAACTTTCTACATGCAACTGTACCATTAGCATAGATGCTGCTAAGAACATTGCAAGTAGATAAATAAGGAGTAAGTCTTTAATTCCTTTACTTCTTCTTTACTAAGGGTTCATTCATTAAAGAGTTGTCAACTTCTGTGTGTTTGTAGGCTTTCTGTTGTTGTTGATTCTAGCTGTAATCCATGGTTGTTGACGTTGTGACCAGGTTCTTCCTTCCATTTCCATCTTCACAGAAATAAAACTCAAATTATATTTACAAATACCTTGATTATATAGCTAGGTTTTTCTCTGACTAGATTGTAACTAAAGTTAACCTATTTATTTTAAGCTACATTCTGCTCCATGCCACCTATGTCCTTTTCCTGGCATCTTTCTAGGCTATACAACCCATGCCTGGCTATATCCTAGAACTTGCCTTGTTCCAAGATGTTCTAATTTCAATTTCCTGCCTTCATCATGGCCCATAGGCTTTTTAATTGACAGGGGATGCATCCATACTGCCTTAGTTAGGATTATTTTTTCCTGTTGTGAAGAGACACCATGACCAAGGCAACTCTTATAAGGACAATACTTATTTGGGCTTGGCTTACAGATTCAGAGATTTTTTCCATTAGCGTCAAGGCATGAGTACAGCAGCATCCAGGCAGGCATGGTCCAGGAGGAGCTGAGAGTCCTGCCTCTTCATCTGAAGGTTGCTAGCAGAATACTTACTTCTAAGCAGCTAGGAATAGGGTCTTAAAGCCCATGCCCACGGTGACACAGCTACTCCAACAAGGCCACAACTCTCATTAGTACTACTCCCAAGGCCAAGCATATACAAACCATCACACATGTAATACACAAGATATTCTTTATAAACATGGTGATCTTGCAAGGTTTAGGGAGTTATCTCATTTTCCTTGTGTCTGTTGAAACTTAATTTATGGCAGTATATATCTTCAAGTTTAGAAAAGTTTCTGTGAGGTGCTAAGAAAAATATTCTTTTGAGTTTGGTAAAAATGCCCCAAATATATTTGTTCGGTTAATTTGAGACATTAAGTCTGTTAGTACCATTATTTCTTTATTTAGTTTATGTCTGGCTAACTCATCAATTTGTGAGATTTGGGAATAAAACTCTCCCACTACTGATGTGTGTGGTTCAATGCATGATTTAAGCTTTAGTATGGGTGTCCTTTCATTTGTGTCAGAAATATGGATGCTGAAAGACGTTTGAAAAAAAATCTAACACCTCTTTGTGATAAAAGAATTGGAGAAATCAGGGAAAGAAATTAGCTACCTAAACATTATAGAGACAATATACAGAGAGCTGATATAGTATGTTAATTTAAATGGAGAGTAAGTTAAAGCATTCCTAAAGCAATTAGGGACAAAACAGGCTGATTATTCTCTTTATTCAATATAATACTTAAAGTTTTACCTAATGCAACATGACACTAAAAGAGATCAAGAGGATACAAATTAGAAAGAAAGATTACATCAAAATATTGCTATTTGCAGATAATATGATAGTATACACATATGACCCCAGAAACTCTACTTGGAATTCCTACAGCTGAGAAATACCTGAAGAGAAATACCTGAATACAAAATCAACTCAAAAAACGTCAGTAGCCCTCCTATATACAAATGATATACTGGCCAAGAATGAAATTAGAGAGTCAACACCGATTACAATTAATATAAAATATCTTTGTGTTACTCTGAAAAAGAAGTGAAAGACTTGTATGGAAAGAACTTCAAGTTGGGCAAGAAAGAAATCAAAGATATCAGAAGATGGAAAGAACTCCCATGCTCATGGACCTGTAAGATTAGCTTAGTGACAATGGCCATACTATGAAAAGCAATCTACAGATTCAAGACAATTCCTATCAAAATTCTAACACAATTGTTTACATACCTTGAATAAATATGTAATTTTATGTAGTTAAGAAAAAACAGGTTTTTGTTAAAACCTAGTATAGCTAAAACAATCATGGACAATAAGAGAAATTCCAGAGGTATACTATCCATGATATCAAGCTGTTTTACAGAGTAAGAGTAATAAAATCCTCATGTATTTTCATAAAAACAGATAGGTTAATCAATGGAGTTCAATCAAAGACATAAAAGTAAATCAACTCAGCTATGAACACTTGATTTTTACCAAGATGCCAAAATTTACACCATGGAGAAAGAAAATATCTTCAACATACATTGCTGGCCAAATTGGATGCAAACATGTAGAAAAATGTAAATAGTTCCAAATCTATCATCATACAAAATATTCAAGTCCAAGTGGATCAAAGACCTCAACAGGAAACCAGATATACTGAACTTGATAGAAGAGAAAGTGGGAAATTGTCTTAATCCATTGGCACAAGAAACAGTTTCCTGTACAGAATATCAATGATGTGGGCACTAAAATCAACAATTAATAAATGGGACCTCGTGAAACTGAAAATCTTCTGTAAGGTAAAGGACAGAGTCAAATGTACAAAATGCAGCCTACTGAACGGAAAATTTTTTTTTACCAACCCTATAGTTGACAGAATGTCCGTAAAACAAAAACCCAAGAAACTACACATCAACAAATCAAATAATCCAATTTAAAAACTGGGGTACAGATCTAAACAGAGAATTCTCAATAGAGATTCAACTATATTCATAGCAGCCTTCTTTGCAATAGTCAGACACTGAAAACAATTACTCCTCAACTGAAGAATGGATAAAGAAAAATGTAGGTGTTAAAAACAATCATATCATGAAATTTACTATCTGATGTATGGGGGTAGAAAAGATCTTTCTGAGTTCAGTAACTCAGACACAGTAAGACAAACATGGAATGCACTCACTTATAAGTGGATATTAGCAGTAAAGTAAATGATAACCATTCCATAATCCAGAGACCCAATGAGTCTATGCCACAAGGAGGGCTCAAGGAAGGGGAGAGGGTGGGATGCATGAATCTCAGTGTGACAGGGAAATAGGTGGATGTTGGGAGGTGAATGGATGTAGAGATGGGGACAGGAACACGAGTGATCAGGAGAGGGTACAGACTAGATTGGGGGACATCTCTGGAAATATCTAAAATCCTACAATAATGAAAAATCCAAGCAATCTATGATGGTGAAGCTAGCTAAGACTCCAAGAAATGGACAATACAGATCCTTAACTGGCCACCTCATACAATCAGGCAAGACTTCCAATGTAGGGACAAGTACTCCAAATCAGGCACAAAAACATCTACTAGTACAATTTTTCCTGCCTATAAGATGTGCTGGGTTATCTGTAGCTCAGAAATTGTGGTATTGTCCAACAAATGACTGTGTCATCTTAAGACCCATGCCATGAGAGGAAGCCCATCCATGACATTGCCTGAAGGGCAAGGAACCAAAGCTGGAAAGCCTAGAAACTTAGGATAAAACCAAACAGGAAAAAAAATTCAAAGAAATGATTCCTAATGATACTCCACTATACTGATAGCTTGGTGTTCACCTAATTATAATCAGAGAGGATTCACCAAGCAACTGATAGAAACAAATGCAGAGATCAATAGCCAAGAACTAGGTGGAACTTGAGGAATCCTGGAGTAAAGGGAGGCCAAGAACTGTCAGAGCAGGAGAGGTCAAGGACACCACAAGAAAACCCATAGAATCAACTGAACTGGTTCCATAGGGGCTCACAGAGACTGAACTAAACAACTAGGAAGACTGTGTGGGACGACTTAGGCCTTCCACACATATATTACAGTTGAGAAGCTTGGTCTTCTTGTGTGACACCTAATATAGTGGGAGCAGGAGATGTCTCTGAGTCTGTTGCTTGCTGTTGGGACCCTTTCTTCTTACTGGGTTTCTTTGTCTAGCCACAATAGAAAAGGAGGTGTCTAGTTTTATTGCAACTTGATATGACAAGGCTGGTTGATATCCATGGGAAGCCTGCCCTTTTCTAAAGAGAAAGTATGGAGGAGAGGGTGGGGACATGTTGGGGGAGGGGCTTGGAGGAGAGGAGGGAGTGGGATACTGTGGTTGGGATAGAACAAGAAAGAAAGAAGGAAAGAAAGAAAAAGAAAGAAGGAAGGGGAGGAGGAAGGAGGCAGGGAAAGAGAGAGAGAAAGAAAGAGAGAGAGAGAGAGAGAGAGAGGGAGGGAGGGAGGGAGGGA
>NW_021604688.1:8245589-8283783 GCF_004785775.1 Grammomys surdaster | reverse complement strand
TGAAGAAAGAAAGAAAGAAAGAAAGAAAGAAAGAAAGAAAGAAAGAAAGAAAGGAAGGAAGGAAGGAAGGAAGGAAGGAAGGAAGGAAGGAAGGAAGGAAGGAAGGAAGGAAGGAAAGCAAGCACACTCAGAAGTTTCTTTTTTTAAAATCTAAAGAAATCACTTTCATTAAAATCTAAAAACTAAACAGTGACTATCAGGAAAGCAAGTTAATATTATCCTGGTGACAATTTATGCTATCAGATGGAGAGCACCTCATGATTTAAAGTCACTAGAGAATAGTCCTTATAAAATATGTGAACATGTTTAGGCAAGACTTTGTAAATGATATTCATTAGCTTACTCATGCATACTTTGTTGTGTGTTTTTGTGTGTGTCTCACAAGAAGAAAAGATAGTGATAATATGGGACAAAACCACAGGGGAATTTGATTTAACTGAAAAGAAAACAAAGCTATGAAACTGAAAGGAATAGATTAACTGAAAAGTGTTATATTATTGAGACAAACTAATATCCTATGTTCTCTTTGATATCAAACCTAACCTTTTAGTTGTTGTATGTTTTCATTAGCATGTTAATAGGGTAGAGGCAAGAAAAACAGAAAGTGGCTCATGAGCAGTAAAGGAAAGAACTTATGGAAAAGAGAAGAGACTGAGAGAATGAAAGAAAACAGTGTAGTAGTGGAAAGATGGATACTGGGTGCAGAAGACGTAAGAGGGCAGGAAGTTGGAAGGTTGTGTGGGTGAAACAGTCAACCCAACTATGTACCTATGAAAATGTAATAGTGAGGCTTGTTACTTTGTGGTCCAATTCAAACCTTTGTGATGAAATTTTTTAAATGCTACATAATAAAGAAGAGTGAGTAGAAAAGGAGGGAGAGTGCACAGCTAGAAGAATGAGCTAAAAGGATGGCACATGAGAGCTGTCCATCAAGGATCTGCACCTGAGTTTCCCAATTGGGAGAAGAGAGAGGTGTCTGACTCTTTAAGGCAGAGTTGTGCAAGTGGACACAGTGAGTTCCAAGAGTTTAGTTTAAACATTGCTCAAAAATCACAAGTTTAGAGCAAAAGTAGCACCCTCTTCCCCTGATATTCACTGTAGTTTTCCCTGGGCAAAATGCTACTTTTTCTACTAGGTTGGAGGGAGAAAGATTTTTCAAAGTGGGCCTAAGAATGCCCAAGAGCTCTTGAATATCAAATAGTTCCATTAAACAACATGGCTGATTGAAGTGTAAATGAATAAAAACATGTTATTTTCTTTTTCTTTACATTAAACTTCATTTAAATAAAAGCTAAGAGCATCTTACATGTCTGAAAAATATTCTGAAATATTTGATGAACTAAGCCAAAATATGCTTATCAATGCACAAAAAAAAATGTGTGTGCTTACATCAAAGTACATAGGCACATGCATTGAGACAGAACTGGGTTGTATCTATTTAATAGCCTGAGAGGGGTGGGTAATAAAATATTTTGTGACAAATATTGATAGAATGGGAGCAATTTGTTCTGCTGTCCTGCATCAGTGAAACAACACATTATTTTCATTTCTGTCATTGTAAATAGTATTAGCTATTCTAACAGGTTTCAATATCATCAACACTATCAATATCATCCTCTTTTTTCCTTTATTTCTTTTTTTTATTGGATGTTTTATTTACATTTCATATGTTATCCCCCTTACCCCATCCCCCCCCGCCCTGGAACCCCCCTATCCCCTCACCCCTCCTCCTGTTTCTCTGTGGATGTAACCCCTACCTACCCCCAACTCCCACCTCCCTACCCTCAAATTCCCACCCACTGGGGCGTCCAGCCTTCATGAGACCAAGGATCTCTTCTCCCACCTATGCCCAAATACCATTCTCTACACGAACATTCTACATATATACCTTGGTGATGACCAGAGTGGATCTAAAACAAATACTGGGTTTGGGATTTTTGTCTCACAGACTTGCAGCTTTCTTTATTTGTAGGGTAAATGTGATAGCACGTAAATATGTATAATTTCACATGTCATATTAATATGTCATTTAATATGTGTGGACATGTTAATATAAGGTACAGAAGTACAGTATTTTGAAGGTAAATCCAGTGCCCTCCTGGCATACAGAGTTCTCGAAAGATTTTCTGAACTTTTAACATCATGTGGACTAGTAATGAGCAATGTTTTTTTTCCTCTTCTTTTATCTTTTTTGGGGGTTATTTTCTTTAATAATAAACTTCTTTACAATTACACTGTGTAAGTATGATAGAGGACACAAAATTATGGACAATCTTACCTTGCGGGATTTTAAAATTTAGTTATGACTTAGCAGTTTTGAATAATTTCTTGATCACAGCTTCCAAGATTGATGAATACTAAATTCTTTGGCTTCCTCTTTTTCCCTTAAGTCCTAAACTAAATTTTAATATGCTCATTTCCGTCTGGGCCAGCACAGACCCATTTCAACAGTGTCTATTAAATTGGTCCTCACAATAATTGGGATTGGACGGCACTTACATGCAGCGTCAAGTACACTGCCTGAACGGAGAGATTTGACTCTTTGCAAGAAAGAATTTTGTTTGCATCTCACATTATTTTCAAAAGTCTTAGTGAATATGCCTGTAGACATTTTTTAAAAGTTCATTTATACTGAAGCAAGAAAATACCACTTTCACATTTAACTCTAATGTGAAGTCAGAGGAGGGGGTTCAGTGGGTAAAGCACTTACCATGAATTCATGATTGTCATGAGGACTTGAATTTGGATCCCCAATAATGGAGACAGATTGACTTCTATCCCTGAGTCTCCACACAGACTGGATGAATCACTAATCTGGAGGTGGAATGAGAGGTCAAAGAATTAACCTAGAAATCAGTTAAGGAATATACCTGATGTAGGCCTCGGATATTCATACAAGCACACATGCATGTGCACTCAACCCCACACATGTTTATATGCCTATGCAACACACAGGATAAGAATAAAGTAAAATGTAATAAAAATATGAATAAAAATGTTCCAGAAAGGAGCTTCTTAATTTTCTTTTAATTCATGAGAAACACTGAGCTTAACTTGAAGATTTTCTGTAATCACGCAAGTCCTCAATTGGAGAAACTGGAAAATCCACTTAACACATACGCACAACCTTCTACCTACATTTTGTCCTGCCTGCAGAGGGTTTTGGTATTAAAGCCTGGCAGAACTGTCTCCAAACAGACCAGAGTGACTTCATCCAGCAACTGATGGGACCAGATGCAGAATCCCACCACCAAACATTAGAGAGTCCTGATGAGGAGGTGGAGAAAAGATCAATTACCAGGACCACAGGAGTCAGGAAAACCATGAGGAGAACATGGCCCACGGAATCAAATAACTAGAACTCATGGGGGCTCACAAGATCAGGAAGCCTGTAGGAGTCTGCCCTAAATTCTTTGCATATATGTTATGTCAGAGTAGCTTAGTATTCTCCTGGGAATCCTGACAGTGGCAGTAGGGGCTACCCTGACTTTTTTCCTACTTGTGGAACCTCTTTATTCCTACTGAGTTGACTCCTTGAGCCTTGATGTGGTGGTATGTGCCTGGTCTTCCTATAGCTTGTTCTAGTTGTTTGGTTGATGTCTATCGGAGGCTTGCTCTTTATTGAGGGGAGGAAGAGAGGGGATGGATATAGAGAATAGCGGAGGCAGGGATGGAGAGACCGTGGAGAATGGAAGAAGGGGAAGCTGTGGTCAGCATGTAATATATCAGAAAAATAAAATAATAATAAAAAGAAAAATAAATTTAGTAATAATATGACTTAATTTTCTTAAGGACCTTAACAAAAGTAGTCATTACCTTGTAGAGGAATTCATTGCTAGCTCTGCTGAGGGGAGCTGATTGAACTTGGCTGAAAATGTAAGCTTCTAGGCAGTCACCTGAAGCTGCAGCCAGAATCACATGCCTGACTTCTCACTGTAAATTTCTAAATTACTATGTGTGAACATCCATATATGAAAATAATAAGATATTAAATGTATTTTTAAAGATTGCTTTTATTGCAGATATATTCATAAATGAATATATATGTGTAGGAGGAGCTAAGATGGGAGGAGTAAGGAGAGGAAAAGGAAGAGGAGGAGCTAGAGAGGGCAGAGATGTAGGAGCGATGGAGAGCCACACAGGTATGGAGAGCATTCTCGGGTAACAACTTTCATTTAGGTTAGCTAATTGGGAAACAACTCTCTTTGTATGGGCATATTGTTATTGAGCATTACCAAACATAAAAAGCCTTTGATTAATCTTTAAGCATTAGAGTCTCATTCTCTTACTGGGCCCACGTGGATGGCAGGATGGACTGGGCAATGTCCAGCCTTTCGGATACAGTGTGAAAGATTGTTAGGGCCATCTCCCATGCTGGAGTTTCGTGAGTGGCAGGGCTGGTGTTTCTGGGTGGCCATTTCTAGCTGCAGCAGGCACATGGCCTCTGACCAAGGAACATGGAAGCTGAGTTAGGCAGAGCCGTCACAGCTTAGATAGTCGGTTTGACCAGTGGCTGATTTTTAAATAATTACTTCAACATATATGCTTTCATTTCACACACATACATATACACATACACTATTTTTAATATTTTAGTCATTACAGGCTAACTTACCATGGATTTTCCTAAGCTTTCAAGAAGGAATTTAAAATGTGAGTAATAAAAACAGGTCATTGAGTCCAATTACAGATTGTCTTACCATTTAAACAAGCACAGCTTTGCTCCAAATGTGAATTTTCTAATCTTTCTAAATCATTCCTGGATTCTCTCTCACCCTTTCGTCTCTAAGCTTCATGGCCAAGACAAGTCCCTTCTCTTCTGTCTAATTTCCCATCCATTCCCTTCAGGCTCACATTGTCAAATTAAATTGCTTTTTTCTTATCAAATATTTGCAATTTGCAAACCCATGGATCTTCTCTGGTCTTTTCTCTCATAATACATTGGATTCAGTTTCCCTGGGGTTCTTTTTGATTCATTTACTTCACTGTATACTGATGCTGAGCATCCGTGAGAGGACCCATGACACACTGTCTGCTAGACTTGTTATTCTATGGTCTTGCATCTCACTTATTTTGAGTAACAGTAGCCAGTGTTAAAAAACCATCCTCTCAACAGAATTAATCTAGCTGACCATTTACATGGCCTCTCTTGTAAGTACTCTTCATGTTCTTCCTTTGTGTATACCTCTCTTTATTATAGATTCTGTATTATCTTATTGTCTTTTCAGTTTGCTTAAACAAATATGTGTATATATATTCTTTAGATGAAATTTAAAGATCTTTTATGTGCAAGTGTATCTCCACAAAGGCTAAAAGAGGACATTAAGATCCCCTGAAGCTGGTGTTTTGGGCAGATGGGAGAAACCCAAGATAGATGTTAAGATGGAAACTGGGATTCTCTGAAAGAGCCATAAATCCTGTTAATAGTTGAGCTGCCTTTCCAGATATATCTTCTCTTTGTCCTCACTTGGCTTTAGTCTTTGGAGTAACTAGAATCATAAGTATGTGCATTATGTCTCATTTGACAGGCATATTTTTTTACCTTTGTTTTAATTTATTTGTAATCTTATTTCCATCTGACATACCACCATATATCACCCTTACTTGTAGAGTGAGAATAACTAATTGACACTTGAAATAAATTTAAGGAGAAGAAAATTATAGATGTGGTCCAATACAGAAAACCAAAACCAATCAAAATGTAGATTTGTGGAGCTCAGTCCGAATGTAGACATCCATAAAACATTCCCACACCTAAGACTCAGGGTACATTGCAGAAGAAGGATCATAAGAGGCAGATCATTTGGGAAACCCATAAAATCTCACAAACATAACTGCTCAAAGATGACCTGAGAAAAGATAATACCAAGAGGCATGCCAAAATAGACCAGGGAAAGGCCAGGGAATCTCAACACTCTATAGGAGAACTATAGGAGAATAAGGAAACCTCGGAGCAGGAAAAGTGGCCTTTCTTGAGGAAGAGCTTGTTAGTTGTTCAATACCAAACAGTAAGGCCTGAAAATATGTATACAAATAACATTATATGGGCTCAAGAGGTAGTGTGTGTGTGTGTGTGTGTGTGTGTGTGCGTGTGCGTGCACGCATGCGTGCACAAAAGAGAGACAGAGACAGAGATAGAAAGAGAAACAGAGACAGAAACAGAGGGAGAAAAGAAAGTTAAACAAAAAGTTCTATGGAAAACATTAAAGGATTCTTAAAATCTTTCCTTCCCTTCTTCAGCAAGATTTCCCCAAACAAACACCATCTACTGTTTTGCTGTGGGTCTTTGCATCTGTTTCAATCAGTTCCTGGATGAAGCCTCTCTGATAACAATTGGGTTAGGCATCAACATATGAATACAGCAGAGTGTCATTAGGCATAATTTCACTCACAGGTTGTTTGTTTGTTTGTTTTGTTGTTGTTGTTCTGTTTTGTTTTCTTTTTTTTGTCTTGTTTTGTTTTTGCCAGTCATGTTTCCTTCTTTCCTAGGTCTCAGTTCCCTCTGGCCTTTCTAGGCAGTTTCAGGGTTAGTCTTCCCCTCATCACATGGGTCTGAAGTTGGACCAGTGATATGTTAGCTACTCCCACAATTTCTGTTCTGCCTTTATCACAATATACCTTGTAGGCAGGACAAATTGTATATCAAAGGTTTTGTGGCTGGGTTGATGTTCCAGTACCTACATTGGAAGTATTACCTGAGCATAGGAGATGGTCAGTTTAGGCTGTGTTTCCTCCATTACAAGGATTCTTAGCTAGGATTATCCTAATAGATTTCTAGGAGTTTCCAATGCACTAGTTTTCTACCTTGCCCCTGAGTTGCCCTATAGTTGCAGTTGTGTCTCCAAGTACTCTCTCCCTCCATCCTCTCCTGACTTGATCCCTCTGTTCCTGTCCCTATTCCACTACAAAGTCTATTATATTTCTCTTTCCTAGGGAGATTCATGTGTTCCCCCCTTGAGCCCTCCTTGTTATGTAGCTTCTCTGGCTCTGTCAGCATGATTTAGTTTGTAGTTTATATTTACTCATAAATGAGTATATACCATGTTTGTCTTTATGGATCTCAGTTATGTTACTTAGAATGATTTTATTTTTCAGTTCCATCCATTTGTATGAAACTTTTACCTGCTTTGAGGACTCTTGTCTTTCTTCTGGTTTGCTTTGCCCAGTCTTATGAGAGGCAGTTTATAATCTTATTGCAACTGAATATGCCACATTTGGCTTGAATTCCCTGTGAAACCTGTTCTTTCCTACTTGTAAATAAAAGAGGAGTGGATTGTGAGGAAGGGGCTGGAGGAGGTTGGGGGCAAAGATAAGGAGGAAAAACTATAGTCAGGATGTAATATATGAGGTAATAAATTAATACAAAGAAATTTAAAATTATAGAAACTCTCAGGCTATTCCTGAAAATGTTAAAGATATCTGCCCACCAAATTATAATGCAATCTCCCTCAAGCCTGTTCACTTCTTTATCTATAATAATCCTTAACCAAGAACGTACAAGGAGACCCTTAGCAAAAGATAGAAAAAATGATGAGATGTTTTCCTGCTTCTGTATGGTGCCTGGTCTATGATCTATAGCATAAACAATTAAGTTCTGTAAACCCCTTTTACTTCTGTCTCTCAAGGTATCTCTTTATATTACTTTACAGGACAATTTGGATATAAAGTGTTAAATTACTTAATACTTTACATATATTATATATTGTTACATAGAAAAAATAGAGTGTCTGTCTACAGAGGTACTTTGGGATGGGTAGAGGCAATGGGTTGAGTCAAACCAAAGGGAACCTTAGCCTTTAGACAGAACCCACAAGAAAAATGATTCCAAGAAGACAGTCACATTTAGCCAAGCTATGGGACAGGAATCTCATACCATTTTTATACAAAAAAATCTTGAAACATGTGCCTCAAGACAGGTGCTTTACTTCAAGTGGCATGTATCTGAAGACAATTATCTTGGACACTAAGACAAGGCATATTAAGCTGAGAGTTGAATATTACATAGAATTTCATTTATGTCAAACTTTTGACTTTGGACTTTAAAAGGTCTACTCAAAAGCAATAGAAACAGTTTCCAGCTCTATAAGTAAGGAAGCTAGGAACATCAGGAATGAATTGAACTATTGATGAAAACATGGTCAATCTACATGGATGTTCTTTCCATGTATTATAAGAGGGAAACATGCACTTCAGAATGGATAGGAGATAATACTGAGCTTCTAGGATTCCAATTTTCAAATGCAAAATGATGACCATGGATAGTATCAATTACACAGAGTCCATGACAATAATACGGGCTTTAACAGATACTCTGACTTGAGTCAGAATCATTTAGCACCGGTCTCAAGAATAGGCCTGAGATGATGTGAACTTCAAAGAGTAAGGAGAATAATAAAGAAATAGGAGGACACTGAGTTAAAAGGATTTAAGTCTCTCAGGTGGAGAACATGGTATATGGACATGTATCTGAAACATGATTTGAATCCAGAACAAGCATGTTCATGACTTTAAAATAGAAGCTGGAGCTGGTCAGGAAAGAAGTGTTCAGACTGTGTCACCATAGGCTCCATCTATCTGTCTGACTGGGATGCCGCTGGCTTAGGCAGATGCATAAAAGCTCCAGAAGTGAACTCAAAGAGTCATTAGAAAGATGAACTGGTTCCCTGGGGATGCTTTATAATATCCAGTGTCTGAGCTTCTCCTGTATCCTTATGCGATAAGGTATCTTATAAATGTTATTAGCTGCAGGTTTTATGGGAAATTTTATGCCATTTTGATTATGATGCTGCTGGATGACAGCTAGTTTACATTGCTTAAATATCCTCTGTATCTAATGCTGAAAGGAGGCTAATTAGCTATAACTATGAAAATGGCCAGCATGTGCGAAGGAAACAATGTGAAGTAAATGTCTTTGTGCTGAGATTGAGAACATGGCACAATGATTCCCTCCAGTTTTAAAACATTTATACAAGCTAAAACTCATAGGAGGAAATTCTAAAATGAAAAATGAAATAACTGTTGTTTTTGAAATCCACTTTTTTGTAGGAACCATTCATGAACCAAATCCTTTAATAGTTTACAGCCCAATAAATCACTTTTCCTTGGTCACCAGTTGTGTGTGTTTATATCTTTATTAATGTTTCCTGATGGATCATCATTCCATATTTCTTGGGAACATCCTAGATAACATGTTCCTAACATTATTTAAGACTCATTATTCACTGAAATAAAGCATGCAAAAGCACAAGTTGGGTAGTGGTGATATTTTATTAGTGTGTGATGTATTCTAAGTCCCTCATCAGCATAAAACACTGTAAAGAGTCTATAAATCTCATTAAGGGCATTATAATTAAAAAAAAGGTACTGTTTATTCAGTTAGTATAGGCAAGCCTCCCAGAAACAAAATTCTAACTTGCAGTCATAAATGGCCCCTGGAAAACCGCTATTACTTCTTAACACTGAATTGACATGGAACTATTTAGTACACAGCAAGCAGGAAGAAAGATCAATACATCCTTTGTTGAGGTATCTGATTTTTTTCAAATAAATAAATAAATAAATAACATCCAGAGATCAGAGGCATTAATTAAGGGATTTTCAAGCATCAGTTAGGAAAACACTTTCCATTGTGCATAGGTACAATGAAAACAGGGCATATGGTGTTGGAAGTATCAGAAGAGGGAAGCCATGGGAGGAGGAGGAGATAGACAATGTCCTAAGAATTACAAGTGGAAGAGAGCCCTACCCTTAAGTCAGACACATTCATGTCCCATATTAGAGTGAGTACCACAACTGGCTTACATTCTTTCCAAATGCTTATGAGCCACAGACACAGTTTATAAACGCACTGACACTTTTAAGCTAATTTTTGAAATGCGTGATTACACTTAAAAACCCTATACATGGTTTCATTTGGAGTTTTGGCAACATAGAGTCAGTTTTCCTATGTAGCAGCTGCTATCTCTAGGTAAGGATTCCTCCTATCCACTCTGCTTACACCAAGAATGTTTGAGGCTCAGCTTCATGGACTCTCTAATCATGAAGTAACTCTTTTAGAATGAAAAGATTCTGAACTCAGCTTTGGATATTTGTAAAGGAAGGCACTAATGACCCTCTGCTTTCCCTCACATTGTGGGCAGTATTTGGAAATGTCTTTCTTTCTTTCTTTCTTTCTTTCTTTCTTTCTTTCTTTCTTTCTTTCTTTCTTTCTTTCTTTCTTTTTTCCTAGTCTTTACCTTTACTAGTGATTTCATGTGACTACCGAGGAAAGTGTATATTTGTAGTGATATATTTCCCACTATATTAAACTCGGTATTTTGGGAGGAACTAATGTGGGAGGAGTAAGGAGAAGGAAGAGGAAACACTATGAGGAAGGGTGGGGGGAATGGTGGATGTATGCGTGTCTCCAGCATTCTAAGGTAGTTAGTTGTAATATCTAGGTTAGGTATTGGGTGACACCTCTAATTGTGTCGACTTCTTGTTATTTGAACATTACCAAATATATAAAGCTATTGGATAATCTTTAAACATTAGAGTCTCATTTCTACTGGGTACCGCATGGATGGCGGGATGGTCTGGGCTCAGCCTAGCCTTGTGGAGACAGGTTGGAAGATTGGTGGAGCCATTTCCCATGTTGGTGTCTCTCAGGTGCCAGGGTCAGTGTTTCTAGCTGGCTGCTTCCAACTGCGAAGCACTTGGCTTCAGACTGCAGAGCATGGTGGCCTGAACTAGGTAGAGCTGCAGCCACTTAGATGGTCGGCTATGCAGCCCCATTTACTACATATTAACTGTAACATATATTATCTTTTTTCTTCTGCTTTTTTATATTTCTTTAATAGTTTTTTTTATAGTCCAGATTTCATTCCCTTCCCTGTCCACCCTCCATCTATTCCACATCTCACACCTCCTCCTCATCTCCAAGATGATGTCTTCACGGCCCCACTCCACCAAACCTTCCCACATCCTAGGGCCCCAAGTCTCTCGAGGGTTAGGTGCATCTTCTCTAACTGAGTCCAGACCTGGCAGTCCTCTGCTGTGTATGTGTTGAGGGCCACAACTGGTGTACGCTGCCTAGTTGGTAGCTCAGTGTCTAAAAAATCCTGTGGGTCCAAGTTAGTTGAGACTGCTGGCCTTCCTATGGGGTCACCCTGCCCAGATTCTTCCAGGTTTCCCCTAATTCAACCACACTGGTCAGAAGCTTCTGTCCATTGGTTGGGTATAAATATCTGCATCTCTTTCAGCTGCTTGTTGGGCTTATGCAGCCATGTTAGGCTCCTGTCTGAAAGCACAACCTAGCATCAGTAATTGTGTCAAGCCTTGGAGGCTCCCCCTGAGCTGGATCTCAATTTGGACATCGTTTTCCTCAGGCTCTTCTCCATTTTTGTTCCTGCAGTTCTTTCAAATAACACAATTATGGGTAAGAGCTTTTGACTGTAGGATGACAGCGCCATCCTTCCATTTGATGCTCTGTCTTTTTACTGGAAATGGACTCTACAAGTTACCATTCCACACTGTAGGGCATTTCATCTAAGGTCGCTCCATTTGAGTTCTAGTTCTGAAAGGTTCTCACCTCCCAGGTCTCTGGTACATTCTAGAGGGTCCCCCTACCTCCTACTTCCAGAGATTGCCTATTTTGACTCTTTCTGCTGGCCCTCATTACTTCAGTCCTGTCTCCCCACCCACCCAATATCTGATCCTCTTCTCTCTTCCCCTCTCCTGTGTTTGGTTTCTTCTACTTCACAAGGGGGATTGACACATCCTCACTTGAGCCCTTCAGCTTGCTAGCCTTCTTGAGGATTGCATCCTAGGAATTCTGTACATTTATGGCTAATATTTACTTATTAGTGAGTACATGTCATGTATATCCTTTTGTGTCTGAGTTATCTCACTCAAGGGGGGGGGGTGTCTTTCTAAAGAAAAATGCTATGAGTAGAATGTCCATTCTGCACTGAAGTCATTCTACCTTATTGAATTCTCTCTCAGTAGCAGGACCAGCAATTGCAATCATCAAGTATCTCCATGCTTCCTCAGACACTGGACATAATGACCTGTTTATGGTTGGCTGAAGCAGAAGCAGCTTGATTCCCATTGTAGTGATTTTAGAGATGTGTGCCCTTAACATTTACTTACATAGCTAACTGGAATATGTAATTCCACAGATAATAATGAATTCCATTAGATTAACACCTCATCATGGTTAAAAGGATTCATCTTTCAAAAGTAAAGGAATTTTTCTGATGCTTTGTGGTATTTCTCTCTTGAAGAGAGAAAGTGTGAGTTTGGGGAATGTTGCCTTGGAGGAGGGAGTGGGAATAACTAGAAGAAAAATCTTTGGGAGGAGACTAGGTGTTATGAAGGACAGTGAGCTGACTTGCAGCTTCCTTTCCCCAAGTTGCTAGTATCATGAATGATTAGTTAGAACTAATTACCACCATTTTCCTCACCTAATGAAGATATTTACACCACTTTAATTTCACAGAAAAAAATCATATTTGACAACATTGTACTATTTTGTATCGAGCATTATCTTTGATAGTAAGAGACAGAAATAATTCATTCAGTGAACAATTTTGCTGAAAACTAACAATAAAATAATATTTAAATGTTTGGTTTCACTGATCCTGTATGCTTACTGGTACCGCTTGACTCATCTATTACAGAAGGAAAGAAAAATTTAAAAGTGTAAACATCCTCTAAATTAAAGTGTTTTAAAGATTTGCTATAATTCCACATATGTGTGGGGGTATTCAGTTGTAACTGCACATACAAGAAGATGGTATTACATTTCCTGGAACTGGTGTTAGAGATGCCTATGCACTGCCTAATGTGAAATGAAACTGAACGTGCGTCACCTGCAAAATTCAGAAGCTGTTTCTCCATGCTGAGTTTTCAATCTCTTCTATCACATCCCTAGCTCATCCTAAGTGAAAAAAAATGATATTGGACAGAGTATTCTGGGTAGACATGATAAATTGATTATGTGGAGTCTTTTGAACTAATTAAAATATCATCAGGTAGAAAGTCACACATAATGATCATTGATTGTTTACTTTACAATAATTTTCTAAATTATATTTTTAAATGTTTTTCTTATAGGCTGATTTTATTATCCAATTTAAAAGTAATTAAAAACCGATCATTCAAAAGGTTATCTACTTAAATATGACTTTTCAGGATAGAAAATCTACTCCAAGAATAATAAAAGTGGAGGTTGGCAACCAGAATAAGCAACATTTTACATGTCATTTATGAACTCTCTGAAGATCTCAAATTTAATGAAAAAGTTGAAGACTACATCCACCTGAACACCCATCTTTAAAGCTCATGGAAAAATGTCTCTGTAGTTATGGTAACATTTGTAATTTACTGGGAAATGGGTTGTCAACATCTGTGTGCCAGATCTTCAGCAGAGGATTTGATGTTTTCCTCTTCTATGGCTCTAATGAGAATGACTTCCCTGAGATACTATTGCATCTGTAAGATGACCAGCCATCTCTAAAGTTCTGGTGATTTGCTCTCTCATCCATGACAGAACACCATGTTCATATGCACTGCAACCCTGCAAATGAAGTAGTCACAAGTTTCTTTGTGGCCACTATGAAGAGGTGTTAACTTTATGAAGACATGTTTTACTAAATAACTTTCTACCTCAGAATATCATCATCTATGTTATGTTACTACTTTTCCTGCATATGCATTTAACCATCTTGTATTTATTAAGTTATTTCTATTGTATTTAGAGACATATTCTCAAATAAAGTGGGTAGTCTTTTAAACAAAGAATTCTATGTCTGTGATTTATAAATGCATATATACATATCTTTCTCCATTGCTTCATTTCTCCATAGAATTAATTATTTGAGGCAGAAATGCTGCTTTAAATGAATACCAGAATTAACCCATTGAGGGACATCATTCTCCAAAAGGTGAACAAGAATCTTGATTGTAATATGTCCATTAAAATGTCCCCACAAACCTCTCCAGTCTAAACTATCTCAGGCTGCTGTGCCTTTCCAGCCTTATTGATTTGAAAAATAACAAACAAGTATAAATGACATTTACAGCTCTTAATTGGTGTCATTAGCAGTTCTTATTATTCTGCAGGACAAGCACTAACCCTTTATTGAGAATTCAGTGATGCAGGTCTGCGCGGGACTCATCAGCCTTAAAGACAAGTAATAAAACAGTCCAATGACTGACTTAAAGCCCTGTTCATCAACAAAGGCCACAGGCAGCCAGGCCCTATTTTCCCTTGATTTGTTTTATGCCATCTTCTAGACCTTAGGACTCAAAACTAAACAAAACAAAACAAAAATCCTCAGGATCTAAACGGATTGGAGCTGATTTCTCCTATTACCATGAGAGTGGAACTCAGGGTATTTATCAACAGGTGTCTTTGTTTTCTCTTCAATGTCTTCCACGGTACACAGAGAAGCCAGGGAGTAAGGCCCTGTGTTTTCATGTCTTCCTAACTTGAAGTACCTGTAACATCTATTGTGTAGATTAAATTTTTGCAGATATTTTTGCCACTAGCCATGAGGTTTAGTAGATGTTTTGTCTTTTACAGAACCAAGGATCTAACCTTGACTTTCTATGTCCTGCCCTTATTTAAAAATACATTGGCAGACAAGTGGTTTTTCTGGATGCTTAGTTTTATGACTAGCTTTCTGCTGGTCCAGTAGTATTTTCTGGTAAGAGATCAGCCCTGTTTTGTCTTCTTTAAAAAATAAGTTATTACTCTTACACTATAATTATATAATTTTCTCTTTCTGTTTTCTTCTTCCAAAACCTCCGTGACCTTAACCAAATCCATGTCCTTTTTAAATATATATGTGTGTGTGTGTGTGTGTGTTTGTGTGTGTAAATTTATAGATAATGTAAATATATTAAATACAGACATAGATATATTGCTACACACATAAATACAACTTATACAGTGTATATAAAGTTACTTACAGAGAATTAGGAGTCTTTTGTAAGAATATATCTACAAGTAATATAAAAAGTAAAAACAGCAAAGTCTCACCTACATAAGATAAACATGAACAACAATAGCCATGCTAATATGGACAGAAGGATAGCCCAGGAGACCTCGACCCTATGGATAGCTACAGGAACTAAAGAATGTTGAAAATGAGAGAAGTCTCTTTCCCTAATGACAATCATACCAGCTAGCTGTCTAATGTTAATAGTCAGTCCTGTTTTGTCTTCTCAGTCATGTGAGCCTGGTAAAGAAAGACAGGTTACCTCATTTTTCTCAGTGATCGGTGGCCTGTTCAGTTATCTATTGCTATCATACCTTTTCTTCCTGTGATTGTCTTTGGGTGTAATTTGGTCTCATCATTTGCTTAGGTAAACAGTTATGTTCTACTTGGATATCAATCACAGAGATAGTTTTTATGTTTCATATTAAGTGGAATGTGATTATGCATCGGTATAGTTGCTGGGTATTTTTTTAATGTTAAAATAAAAAATACTCAAAAGCAAACATTCACCCTTCAATGTTAGACTCTTATATCTATGACATTGAGTAAATCCTTGAAAACAAGTATCTGTACATGCAAATTTAATCATCTCTAACTTTGTTTCCTTATAAATGAAATTCTAAATCCACATGTGGGAGGTTATTGCTTTTAATTTAGTAATTTATTTGCTGATGGGAAACTCACTGGAAAGGTACTATCTGGTTCTTGCCCACTAGCTGCTCTGTGCCTCATTGCATATTCTGGATGTATGAAGCAGAGACAGGCTCCATGGACACTAAGTGGGTGGCTGTATTAAAGGCTGTCCCCTGCTTCTCCACATTTGTCCTTAGCTTTGTTTCTACAACGAGACCCAGAACCAGGGCTCATTTATTTTATTATTTTCATGGTGGCAATTGGCAGTCAACTCACAGAGTCACATTCGAATTAAAACCCAGAGAATTATGGAAAACATACAGCATCATGCACTTAGTTTGTGTCATACAGTTAAGACAAAAACAAAAAACATAGAGAGAGGAAGCAGAGTAAATTTAATTAGCTGATTCTCCATGCCATTCAAAAGTTGAGTAAAAAATATCAGTGTTTGTGATAAATAGTTTATTACACTGATTTTCCTATAAATAACAACAGTCTGGTATTAAGTTCCACCTCTCAATGAGGTGTTCAAAATTTATCTTGAAAAGTGGATGCCTTTGTTTATTTTTTCTTTTTCCTGAATAAACTAACCTTATAGATGTGTGTTCTTTGGTTGGGTCAAAGATGTGACCTCTTACTTCAGCAGATGATACAAGTGAACTGATGCACACTTATTCCTGGAAATCAATGAACATCCTATATCCTGTGCTCCTACTACTGAGTTCAGTAAACCAAAGACTGCATAACCCTATCAGGAGGCTTTGGTGCCCAAAGTCTTGTCACTTTGGAACTCACTTGCAATTTAAGGACAGTATTAGTAGATAGAAATATAATTTTGGAAAAGAAGATGTCAAGAGTAGCGTACAATAATCCAAGTTGAAGTTCTACATGTGCCATAAAATGGGAAAATATAGGTAGCGCAAATAAATGAGAGCGAGAGGGCGAGAGGGCGGGAGGGCGCGAGGGCGAGAGGGCGCGAGGGCGCAAGAGAGCGAGAGAGCGAGAGAGCGAGAAATTTCAAGTTGTGGATTTTTGATTTTGAGATATTGATGATCCTATATTTGCCTATGTTTTATTCAGTTTTTGAAAAATAAATAAAATATTTTCAATGAGCAGTTATTCATGCCATTTTATTATGTTTTTATCATCTTGCAGTGAAACGGTTTTATCAACTAGCTGGCAAGCTTATCACTTGAACACTAGCCTTGCTTCTAGAAAATCTCCGGAACTTGTCAAAAGGGCAAAGATGACATATAAGTTCAGTCCTTCATGGTATGTCCTATTCTTGGCCACCCATCTCTATGGAGAAAGTTTCTGGAGGAGATTGTCTTCATCTTCCAGAAAAAAAAAAAACTGGATTTTTCAAAGCCTGAGATAGCTATAAATCTACTTAGCTATAATAATATTTGGCCTGGAAGTCCTCCGGAAGCATGAAAACCCATCCTCCTCTGGTCAGGTGTAGGTGGCACAATTAAGGTTGGCAGGTATTAATTAGTTAGTTTTCATCTGTGAATGGCATGGATATGTTCCTAAATACATCTTCCATATTGACTCCCTCTGAAATTCTAAGGCTCAGTGAGAGATGGCTATGCTCTTCTCCAAAGGAATCAGACCATAGTTTTCTATCAATTCATCCAGTGAAGTCTTTGAGAGTAAAATCCCTCTTGCGAAATTATTTAAATGGTGTTTAGACAAGACCTATGAGTGTTGCAAAAAAAAAAGGAGAACCAGCAGAAATTATATTTTAAAATTCTCTCTTCTTGTGGGTCAAAAAATTCTGACCTGAGAATAAAATATCATTTTTCCAATGACATTTTCGTTCAATGATTTAGTAGGAAGATCATTCAATTGGGATTCATAAAAACCTGGAGTTTAAACTCATATTTTTCATGACTCACTGTGTGACCTTAAACTATTTACTTAAAATTTCAAGATTCCAGTTTTCTTATCATAAATGAAAGAATCAAACTAAATGGTTTGTAATATTCCTTCCATCACTAAGATTCAGAAAATTTATTTTTGTGAATAGGAATCTTCAAATGAGCATTTGCTTAAGGGTACAATTGGTTTTATAAGCTGATGTAATGTCTGTGAACTATGAAGAATCCAAAATAGGACCTAAGGAAAGGGTAAATGTGTTTCAGACACCATAGAACAAAGCACATCAGTACTGAGATGCTGCTTAAGTGTCTAGTATACTCTGATCTTTGTTGCTTGAAAAGATGTGGGGAATTGTGCATCAGTGAGAGGAAGTGGCTAGCTAGGATGTTTATTCTAGCAAATAAAACTCCTTAGATCAGTGGAATATGCTACCTGAAAAACATTTTACCACACAAGTATTAATGTCTATTTCAGATGTGTAGATACAGAAGAAACACTTTGTGTATTAGCAATAGAACATGAGATTTCATTCTTTTTTTTTCTTTTTTTTATTTTGTATATTTTAAATGTTTTTTTTTTAATTTTTTTTGAACATGAGATGCTTTTTTATAGCATGTTTTACAAGGGGAGGGGGTAAGAGGGGCCAGGTGGTGGAAAAGTACAGAATCTTCTTGGCCTGTGCCTTGAAACATGTCATGGTCTATATGGTATACTGCCTTGAATTATGATCTACTTGCTGTTCTTCAGAAGATATGGTACACTGCTTGAGTTATGGTCTCCCTGCTATTCTTAAGAAGATATGGTACTCTGCTTTGAGTCTATCTGCAGTTGCTAAGCAGGCTCTTGCAGTTGCCAAGCTTCAGAGGACATTGTGCAGGTGGGGAAAGGTAGGGGGTGAGGGTAAGGGCGAGGGTCCTGGCTTCTGGCATCTCCCCCTTCTCTGTTTAGTTAGAGAAGGCGTCTTATGATCAATCCCAACTATGTGAATTTTGAATTTGGATGTCTAATTATGGGGGGTCTTAGACAAGTTCACAACCCCAAAACACTGATGTGAGACGAGTCACATCGATGGTCGAAGGCTTTAGGCTGTCGACAATGGGCAATGTCAAGGGACTCCGATGTGGGTGAAAGGAGGGTGAGAGCCCTGTCTTAGGCCATGTAGGCTGCACCCACTCCCAGCACCACGCACTCCTTTTCGGCTGCATTGGGTGGGCCCCTGGGAAGTGGACCTACAATAATCTCGTCATTGGGCTAACTCACAGCCTTCCTAGTCCCTTGTAAATGTTCAAGTTACCAACCATTTGTCAGTTTGGGGTGTAATATTGTCATAAAGGAAGGCTCCCCAGTGTTAGCGGCCATATCAAGGGTGGCCTTGGTTTAGGAAAAAGCCAATTTTTGTTGTGGTGATCAAGAGGCCAAGCTCTCTAGCGAGAGAAACGAGGGCAAAGCCAGGCATACCAGGAACCCTTCTGGAGTGCGTGGAAGTCTAGGGGTCGACCGTAGGGGGAGGCAGGGGAGCTGGCAGCTGTATCAGTCTCTTGCGGAGTCACTTCTGGATCCTCTTCAATTTTCAGCTGACGGTAATGAACTTCCAAGGATTTCATTCTTAACTTCACATGCTAAGAAAGAAATGAAATTAAAGGAAATCTAGAAGTGTCACGGGGGTATACTTAATAGTTTTACGTAGCCAAAGTTACACAGATAAAATAATTGCTAAGCTGGGGGCACCATATTGTGCCATGATGTTGTTACGTTCTCAGTAGTTAGTCATGCACTTTCATACTGTTTGTTATTCAGTTCCAGATATGGTCTTGGAGATACAACTAATTCTGTTCCTCTGGGATGTCTGCTCCATTCATGAATGATGGGAGTAATACTGAGGGCTGAGAATAAAGATCAGCTCTGGCAATGGCTAAACACAGCACAAATCCTGACATGTCCTCTCAAAATCTGTTCCATTATCAATTAGTTCAGGGAACCTGTAATAGGAAGTGCCTACGTTTCTAACTTCTAGAGGATAAATATTTATAAAGAGAACAGGTAGAAAGCAGATGAGTACATGGTAGATAGACAACTTGCTTAATAGATTTTTTTCCTAGAATTTTTGGGAAGGTACAAGTAGAAAGGCAAATTGAGCTTTTAGTTTCAGAAATTTCTTTTTCTCTTTTCTTTTCTTGTCTGCTGTAGAAACAGATTAAACAAGAAAACTTCAAGTTATAAATATTTAAACTTCATTTTTTTTTGAACTCAGAGCTTGGATGCAGACGCATTAAGCACCTTAAGAAATAGATTGAAAAGAAATGTCATTATCTTGATTTTCTGAATTGATTTGCTTAATAACAACACTTAGCATTTATATAGTGTTCTGTATTTCCAAATTGCTTTATAATCATTAATCAGTTAATTCATACAACCTCTCTGTGAGGTCAAGATTATTATCCCAATTTTACACACAAAGAAATTGAGATGTGTAGAAATTAAATGACTTACCCAAGGTCATGGAGGAAATGAATGACAGGCTGCAGATTAAAACCTGGAGACCAAGTCCACACTAGTGAAATGATTGTTGAACTGACACAGTCACTGAATAATTAAAGGAGAAACCACTATTTTCTCCAAGTAGAAAATTTAGAGACTATCCATTCCTAACTATGCTGGAGTTCTTAGAAAGCTGTGTCTCTTAGCTGATTCTTTGTTTTTTAACTCTTTTTTTTTATTGGATATTTTATTTACATTTCATATGTTGTCCCCTTACCCAATCCCCCACCCACCCGGGGACCCCCTATCCCCTTACCCCTCCTCCTTCTTCTCTGTGGATGTAACCCCTACCTACCCCCCCCACTCCCACTTCCCCACCCTCAAAATTCCCACCCCCTGGGGCGTCCAGCCTTCATGAGGTCAAGGATCTCATCTTCCACTTATGCCCAGCAGGGCCCTCCACTCTTACATATTCAGCTGAAGCCCTGGATCCCTCCCTAAGTGCTCCCAGGCTGGTGGTTTAGACCCTGGGAGCTGTGGTTGGTTGGTATTGTTGCTCTCCTCATGGTGTCACAAACCCTTTCAGCTCCTTCAGTCCTCATTCTAACTCCTCCATTGAGAACCCCATGATCAGTTCAATGGCTAGTTGTGAGCATCTGCCTCTGAATATGTCAGACTCTTGAAGTCCTCTGAGGAGACATCCATATCAGGCTCTTATCAGCATGTACTTCCTGACTTCCACATCAGCATCTACCTTTGGTGACTGCACATGGGATGGATACTCAGGTGGAAAGGTCTTCAAATGGCCCCTCCTTCAGTTTCTGTCCCTCACTTTGTCTCCATATTTGCTCCCTTGAGTATTTTGTTGCTCCTTCTAAGAAGAACTGAATCACCCCCACTTGGTCTTCCTTTTTTATGAGCTTCATGTGGCCTGTGAGTTGCATCTTGGGCATTTCAAGTCTAATCCTGATAAACAACTTCAGAAAAGTGGCTGGTTATAAAATCAACTCAAACAAATCAGTAGCCTTCCTCTACATGAAAGATAAACAGACTGAAAAAGAAATTAGGGAAATGACACCCTTCACAATAGTTGCAAATAATATGAAATACCTTGGTGTGAATCTAACCAAGCAAGTGAAAGACCTGTACGACAAGAACTTCAAGTCCCTGAAGAAAGAAATCGAAGAAGATCTCAGAAGATGGAAAGATCTCCCATGCTCATGGATTGGCAGGATTAATATAATAAAAATGGCCATCTTGCCAAAAGCATTCTACAGATTCAATGCAATCCCCATTAAAATCCCAACTCAATTCTTCACAGAGTTAGAAAAGGAAATTCTCAAATTCATATGGAATAACAAAAAACCAGGATAGTGAAAACTATTCTCAACAATAAAAGAACTTCTGGAGGAATCACCATCCCTGACCTCAAGCTGTACTACAGAGCAACAGCGATAAAAACTACCTGGTATTGGTACAGAGACAGGCAGGAAGATCAATGGAATAGAATTGAAGACCCAGAAATGATCCCACACTCCTATGGTCACTTGATCTTTGACAAAGGAGCTAAAACTGTCCAGTGGAAAAAGGACAGCATTTTCAACAAATGGTGCTGGTTCAACTGGAGGATAACATGTAGAAGAATGAAAATTGACCCATTCTTATCTCCTTGTACAAAGCTCAAGTCTAAGTGGATAAAGGACCTCCACATAAAACCAGATACACTGAAACTAATAGAAGAGAAGGTGGGGAAGAACCTCGAATACTTGGGCACAGGGGAAAAGTTCCAGAACAGAACACCAATGGCATATGCTCTAAGATCAAGAATTGACAAATGGGACTTCATAAAATTGCAAAGTTTCTGTAAGGCAAAGGACACTGTCAATAGGACAAAACGACAACCAACAAATTGGGAAAAGATCTTTACCAATCCTACATCTGATAGAGGGCTAATATCCAATATATACAAAGAACTCAAGAAATTGGACTCCAGACAACCAAATAACCCTATTAAAAACGGGGTATAGAGCTTAACAAAGAATTTTCAACGGAAGAAACTCGAATGGCCGAGAAGCTCCTAAAGAAATGTTCAGTGTCCTTAGTCATCAGGGAAATGCAAATCAAAACAACCCTGAGATTCCATCTTACACCAGTCAGAATGGCTAAGATTAAAAACTCAAGTGATAGTAGATGCTGGCGAGGGTGTGGAGAAAGAGGAACACTCCTCCATTGTTGGTGGGACTGCAAGATGGTGCAACCACTTTGGAAATCAGTGTGGCGGTTCCTCAGAAAATTGGACATAGCATTACCTGAGGATCCAGCTATACCACTCCTAGGCATATACCCAGAATATGCTCGAACATATAAAAAGAACATATGCTCAACTATGTTCATAGCAGCCTTATTTATAATAGCCAGGAGCTGGAAAGATCCCAGATGTCCTTCAACTGAGGAATGGATTCAAAAAATGTGGTATATTTACACAATGGAGTATTACTCCTCTATTAAAAACAATGAATTCGAGAGTTTCCTAGGTAAATGGATGGAACTAGAAATCATCATCCTGAGTGAAGTAAGCCAATCACAAAAGAACACACATGGTATTCACTCACTGATTATCGGATATTAGCTCTTAGCTGATTCTTAATAGCTGACTATGAATGACCTTAATGGTATATGGGTGTTTCAAAAGAGTTCTCATTAATATTTGTTTGAAAAGTTTCAAAACAGCTTTGTTATATGTTGAATTTGAATCTTTTTTTCTGTTCCCCTGCATTTTGCTAGGGAAGAAACCCAGCACACAGAATAAAATAGAGAATATTTGTCTTTAATTCCAGGAACATTTGTATTAGGCATCAAATGAAATAGAATGATGGTGAAGTCAGACAGCATCTTGTAAGATCCCCTTCATCTGGTAATGTCAAAAGCTGAGACTTGAGTAAGTCAAAGCAAAATTTAAAAAAAAAAATCTATGTTTTTGTCTAGTCTAAAAGGAGCTGGAGAGATAAGAATGGGGGTATGTAGCAGGATATGAAGAAAAAGACCTCTTTCACTCTTTTGAAAATGAGGAAAAAACAAAAGAATGTTGATATGCTATCTAGCAGAAGGGAAAGAATGAATAACTGAAGGTAACAAAGAAGGAAAGACTCTGCAGGGAACAGGCTGGGTTCAATCTTTCTCAAAAAGGAAAAGAGGCTAGAATTTATAAGGACCAGAACCATAATACAAGGATCAGAACCATTCAGCATGTCCACAGCAAGAGTCAAGCTAGCACAGGACACTTTGGGTTGGGTAGGAAAAATCACGTAGTGATTTGTTTCCAGCACTTCCATTGTTTCTCTCCACAATGTGAGACCTTGCACTGAAAATAAGTGTGAAAGAGACACATGGAATCTTCCAGGGCCCTCTGTGCTTACTCTGCTTACAGCTTTGGAACTGGTAAGTTTCTCCCATCTAGGAATTCAGTTTCGATTTCACACCTGGAGAACTAGAATCATAAAGAAGTTGAATGAGCATCAGCTGAACACCATACGTAGGCATTGTACCCAGCCTTCTACCTTAGTACACTGGGATAAAGTTCTTTTAATTTTGGCTAAGGAAACAGGTTTTTAAAGATATCAGAGTGTTAACAGAACTATGGTTCAAATTCTGACTCACAGTTTTAAAGTCTGTGGTGGCTTGAATATGCTTGGCCCAGGGAGTGGCACTATTAGGAGCTGTAGCCTTGTTTGAGGAAATGTTGTGGTGTGAGTGGGCTTTGAGACCTTCCTCCTAGCCCCATGGGTGTAGTATTCTCCTGTTTGCCTTTGGAACAAGATGCAGAACTCTCAGCTTCTGTGCAATGCCTGCCTGGAAGCTGCCATGTTCCCACCTTGATGTTAATTGACTGAACTACTGAACTTGTAAGCAAGCCTCAATTAAATGTTGTCTTTTATAAAAGCTGTCTTGTTCACAATGTCTCCTCAAAGCAATGAAAACCCTAGCTAAGATAGAAGTTAATACCAGTAGTAGGGTCTTGTTATGATAGGCCTGACCATGCTTTTGTTTGGAGGAATGTGGACTTTGGGACTTTGGAAAGCAATGGAATGCTGTAAGTGGGGTCTAATGGGCCACCCTAATAGAAATATGGACGATATTGATGCTGAGGGTGATTTAACTAACGAGACCTCAGTCAAGATGTTTCAGAGGAGAAGAATGTTACTATATGGCATAAAGACTGTATTTGTGATAGTTTGGTGAAGAATGTGGCTACCTTTTGGCTTTGTCTAAAGAGTCTACCTAAAACTAAAGAAATAGATTTCAACTGACAAAGGAAGTCTAGGAAAACCCCAACATAGACATTGTCCCTGGTTCACTCTCATGAAGAGTGTTTTGATAAAATGTAGCAAGCCTAAAAAGAAGAAATATAAAATGTGTGGTTCAAGTAATAAAGGTGTTCCTGGAAATGAAATAGAGTTTAATTCTGTGTTCATGGAGATAAACAGATTAAGAAAGCGATGATCTCCAGGTAAGATCCCACCCAGCTAAGCTTACTGTTTGTGGTTCCAGTTGCACAAGAAATAGTAATGTGATATTATGTGTTATTACCTACCTACTGTTTTCATTTGGACTTCTAATCTGAAATAAACTACAATCCAGAAATGGAAAGCATAACTATGATTCAGGTTTTGAGCCTGGAAGACACTGGCTATTAATATAGATCTTGAACCATAGTGGCCCAGGCAAGGTGGTTTACACCTTTAATCCCAGAAGACAGAAGCATGCAGATCTCTGAATTCCAGGCAAGCCTGGTACAGAGTACATTCCAAGTAGACAAAAGCTTAAGTCCAGGTGTGGTAGTACAAAACTTTGATATCAACATTCAGGAGACAGAACCCTGCAGGTCTCTGAATTCAAGGTCAATATATAGAGCAAGTTCCAGGACAGCCAAGCTTAGGCAGTGAAGGATGTAGTAGAACAAGAGGGCCATGTTCCAGTCCCAGCATGCAGCAGAACTCAATAGCTTCAGCCATATGGCTCTGGATTTCAAGTTAAGAATAGGAGGATCTACTACTATGAGAATTTACGCTGATTACCCAGAGCTAAAAAATTAGTGGTGATTAAGATGATACCAATATCATTGAAGTGAAATCTCTGGGAAATGTTTTCTCAGAGTACAAAGAAACTGTGTTCCAAGGTGATATCCAAGGTTGTATCTCATGCTTCAGCTGGACTTTGTAATGTGGTACTGGTTTTGAAGGGCTTAAGTGATAAAAGAAAGCAGTTGATTTTTGGTACTGTGTGAGGGCAGGAAGGAACTTTCTTGAAACTACAGCATCAGTTTCAGTTGATAGCCTAGGACTCAAAGGGTCATGAAAAGAAGCTGGGGCTTGACATTATGAAGAGAGTCTATGAGAGACTATTTGTGAAACCTAGGTGCAGTAAAAGACTCCAGCAAACTAGAGATACAAGTACCATTGCATGACCAGAGAAGAACAGCAGCAGTAGAATGAAGTCAACAGACACTGAAATGCTACAGAGGGCCTAAGCTGTATGCTTGGCCCAGGGAAGGGTACTGGAAACCGCAACTAAGACAATACCTAAGCTTGTACGTTTATCTGATAGGTAAGTGAATTTTTTTTTAATGTCAGTTTAGGATAAAGTTCTAAGTTTCAACTAAGTGACCAGTTCTCAATCATTGTAAACTGGGAAAGTTGACAAATTTCAACACAATTATTACTCCAACTTCCTGGTTTTGCTGGCGAGCAATACCACCCAAATACTCTAAGACACTGGGGAAACATGTCCTAGGATTTGGATCTGGAGACCAAGTCAAATGATATTTTAGTCACCCAAATGACAGAGCAGCTAGCCAAACTCTTCCAGAAAAGTATCAAGGACTGCCTCCATTTGAGAAAATCGTTTCTAAATTTTATATGATAAAATTAAATTTCCTAATTGGTGGTGGGATCACCTAATGCTTTTTGAATTTTTGAAAATAAGGAATTTCCATCATCTTATAGTAGTGCATCTTTCAGTGAAGTTGGATCTTTTGTCTCTTCTGAATCGTATCTCATTTCTCATGACACAGAAGTTTGACTGGAGTCATTCCCAGCCTTGAATATACTGGAGACAATTACTTGTGTATGTCTCATTTTAACAATCTGCTCTCTCTATATATCCCTGCTTATGACAGGGTAGATATAAGGGCATTGAGTTTGGATTTCATCTTAGTCCCATATAGTAAAATTATTTATCTATATTTGTTTTGGAAAAAAACAATCAAAATAGAAATATTTAAAGCATAACCCAATTGAAGGGAGTAACAGAGAGAACCATAATGTGGTGGTTTAAATAGGAATGGCCCTCATAGACTTTGACTTTTAAGTCCATATGAAGCAGAATTAGAAGGTGTTGGCTTGCTAAAGTACATGTTGTAAAGTGGGGGTGGACTTTGGGTTTTTAGAAGGTCAACTCAGTTCTCTTCTGGCTGCCTTCTGATCCTGATTTAAAACTTTCAGTTACCGCTCCAGTACCACAGGTGCCTGCATGCAGCCATGCTTTCTGCCATAATGATAATAGAATTAGTGTCCTAGCTGTAAGCCATCTCCAATTGATGTTTTTCTTTATAAGAGTCACTTTATAAGAGTGATCATGGTGTCTTTTCAAAGCAATAAGAAATTCTAATTAGGACACAAAGCTTCCTTGTCCTCTTAGCTGTTTTGTCCCTAAGTGCCACTCATCAAGGCCAGCCTTCCCTCTGCATTAGCATTTCTACACACAGTGGTACTTAATGTTTCATCTCACATATTTTCTTCTTTCAAATTCATGTTATTCCTTCTTACTATACCCACATTAATACCTTTTATTTTACATCTTGCACTTTGTCTCTGTAATTGTTTTATAAGTTTTTCTAGGATAAGAGAAATTTTTTATTTTTTTCAAGTCTTCTATGCATCTATTTCAACATTTTTTTTATTCTGCATCTAAATATTATATAAAACTGACTGGGTGTGGGAGTGTTCATTTTGATCTCAGCTCTGAGGAAGTCAATGCAATATAATAACAAACTTAATCACACTATGCTTGTATTATAGACATTCAGTCTTAAAAAATGGAAGAAAAAATAAAACTTATCAGTTAATTACCTGAGAAGCATCTACAAATGGAAAAAAATGAATCATAAAAGTAATTTATAATCATGTTTTACTTTAAAGTATTGGGGTCTTGTTACTTATATCCACTAATCCATTTACTCTCAATGAAGAGGATGAAGGCAGCTGAGAACTAATGGTCCTCTGACACTGAAGTATGATTATCTAAACTTATGTTCAGTAGACAAGTGTTGAAGACAATTTTGATGACACAACATATAAATCCTAAACTAACAACAAAAATGGTATACTTGAAAATAAAATGTTTGATGCCTTCATTGTACTACAAACTTCAAATTTATTTGATTTTAGATTTTTTTCAACCCAACTACTATCAACTACTGTGCTATGTGTAAAGAGCTTGAGAATTTCAGCAGTAGACATCCACTACTGTCTAAGTGATTTTACCAATTTCTTCTTAAATTTTACAGATAATTTCTTTAAGACTTCATTTCAGATTTCTCTTTATTTGAGTTTCCAGATAATTTCTTCAATATTCTTTTAAAGTAATATTTGTTTTAGCTAATGTTATGGGTATATGTGTCTTTAAGTATATGTATGTGCAAGTCTCACTGTAGCTTAGAATATCCTTTGGGGAGGGAGAGAGAGAGAGAGAGAGAGAGAGAGAGAGAGAGAGAGAGAGAAGTGGGGGAGGAAGGTAGAGGGTGTAGAGGAGTAGAAGGTGGCCATGAACACATGGAGCAAGTAGGAAGGGGAATGGAGAGAGAGAAAGCAAGGGGCAAGTTGACTGAGCAAGAGCAAGAGGCAACAGAGAGAGAGGAGGGGGCAAGCAGCCCTTTTATAGGGAATCAGGCATACCTGGATGTTGCCAGGTAACTGTGGAGCAGATCCTAGACAAAAGCCAACAATGTCTCTCAGTTTCTGTCCCAATACCATGATTATCTGTATTAGACAGTGTACTTCCACACCACTTTCTTTCTAGTTATTGAAACATTCACTATCCATTAGTCTTTTTGCTTTTCAATTTCTGCTTGGCTTTAAACAGTGCTCATCATACCTCCAAAAGCTCCCTAGACCCCTCCTCAGATCAGCTCCCATAACCATCCTTTTGTCTTGCATTTATGGTTAAGTTATTTTGTATTAGAAACACTGGAGAAGCAACCATTAACATGTTTCAGGTCTCAGATCTTCTAAGCACACGATTTCATTTCAAATCTTAGCCTTGTCCAGAACCTTCTGAATGTCTAGAGATATTTCTCAACTTGTATCCTTTGAAAGACAACGTTTCTAAAAGTTGCTTGCAAAATTCATGTTTATTGATTGAAGGAAAGAAGAAATATAAAGACTTTCTAGAAAGAGAAAGTAGGTGCCCTACAAAACAAAGGGCGGAATACAGGAATTACTTATATGCATGCACACTTATTTTGTGAATTCTTAATAGTATTTGAAGAGGTCACCTAGTTTCCTCACCTCAGTTTTTAATGTCCCCTCCTTTCTTATCTCCTGCTTTTTTTCTATATCTTGATTCCCTCTCCATTTTCCTCTGTTGTTGGTTGGCATATGCTTTGGGAATGTAAATTATTATTCTAGCATTAGACCAAAGCAAAACATAATTAGAAAGCGAGATCAAAGATGCACCCTCTAATACATCTCAAGGCCAAGTATGAATGATCCTGAATGATTTGCTGTTTTATTAAATCGCTCCACATGGATAATCAAGAACTATGCCACCATAACTAATCTTGCATTAACCCCAGCAATTTCATATGGCTAGTCTGAGCTCTCCAAGTCAGTTTGATTCTTAACTCATTGCAAATAGATTCTTAGTGCAGAGTCTGAATAAAACAGAAAGTCCTTAAGAGACCCAGTGGGGAAAAAATGAAAAAGAATGTGAAAGCAGTGAATAGCACCCCAAGCTCTCAGGATGACTCTGGAATTTCTTCACTCTGGGTGTACATGTGAGTTTTTGTCACAAGAACTAGAAGAGGGGGACCAATCTACTAATGCTCTGTTTGCCGTGGCATTCTTACTTTGATGATAAATATTTGTTTATATCTTGATGCCTACTGAAGATAAACTCAGCATTCCATGGTCGCTTGTCACTTATTGTCTGCACCTTGATCAGGTGTAGATCTCTATGTTAATTGTTATTTACTACAAGAGAAACCTTCCCTGAAAACACTTGAAAATGCACTAACACTCCTTTCAAAGCTCACAGATCATTGTGGGAGTGGAATAAATATGTTCAAAATATATGGAATTCTCAAATATTTTAAAAGTGTGTGTATGTGAGTATGTATGTGTGTGTGCTTGTGTTTGTAAGAATTCTGTCCCAATAAAAACAGAATAAAGTTACATATCTATTTAAATAATGATATATATGTAATTACATGTTTGAGTAGGAAGGTATTTGATGACTTTTAATATGAGACAGATGAACAAACAAATGAAATAACCAATTGAACAATACACAGATATCAGTAAACTCAATGTTTTTCTAAGATCAAGCAATTACACCCCAGATAACTAAAGAGACTGGATCAGGATAATGATCTCCTTTGAGTTGTCAGAAGTACCATAGTTAAACATAACACAGACAGAAGTGCTGGAGAGTATGTGAAATGTTTTAAGAAATGTAGACATATTTCTTTTCAGAAATGTTTTCCGTAAGCTAGGTCTAGTCAATGTGGGCTGGCTGAATTGTCAAGATTCTTTAGGGAAGTCTATTTGATATATTTTTGACTGTCCCTTTGCTCCAATAAATTCCAGTGATTTTACATTTGGAAGCAAAATTTTAAAAAAGCCTTCAAAGATATTCCATATCCAATCCACATATTCCAATATTAGATATAAGATAATTAATTCCTAATTCCCAAGGCAATTTTCACTGGCACATCTACCTACCTAGGTTGAGAGGACAGCCAGAAGTATACAATACATAACACATGAACTGGCATCAGACTGTTGATTTATCATCAAGTCTAAGGCTGGGAGGCACTACTTACAGAAAATTTGTACCATCTTGGATGATAGGGACACACATTACCTTGCCAGCTGCTTCAGTTACTGGAAAGAGTTTGTTAGAGGAGTTTAGGTTCCAATGCTGCTCAGTGAAAAGAGATGGTGGTAGAGGGTTATGGCTGGGAGAGGTCTTAGTCATAATTTGTACAACTGGTAAAGCAAATGAGTTAATAAAATTATCAGGATTGTATAAAAATCACTTTGTTAACAATTAGTAAAACCACTATTATAACTGGGCATGTCTATGGTTGTTCTATTTGGCAGAGATTGGTAAAGCTTGACTTACTGTTTATCTCTTTAAAAAGTCTAGTTTAGCTTGCATTGTTATCAAAAAATTTCATTGGCTACACTTTCCAGCTACATGGTTTGGTCCACTTAATTGGCTCAAATTATCCTTTTTTTTTTATGCATTTAGCTACTTACTATAGCTGTAGAACTCAACAGATACCCTGTTGACCCCTGAAACCTATCACGTCTAGCAGTAGAGAGCAACACTTGATTCTATTGGCACCTTATTCACATCTGCATAGGACCTACAAATATAGATGCTATATACACAGGAGATCAGTTGAAAGAATCTGAAAGAAATTCTTAAGTATAAGACATATTTGATACTTTATTTTGCCTTTCAGAAAGTAGTATCTGAAGATACTACATTGAATCTTCTCTAAACTGGAACATTGTATAAGGTTAACTTTTATCTCTTTAAGAGTTACAATTATTATTTTTATTATGAATTTGAAGAAGTTGAATTTAAAAAATCAAAAGGATAAAGTGTCTTGGGAAATCTAGATTGGCTTAATGAATAGAGACTAGAATCTTCCTGTTGGTCACAAGTCAAGATCCATACTCTGCTATGGAATTACCAATAGCAAGAACTTTTGTATTCCAAGGTAACTTTAGTTTGTAATAAACAAGGCCTAAAACTGTCTTGTATTGGAGTAGCTATTTCTCCCAACTCGGGAGATCCTTCATTCAGCAATCAATCAGACTTCTAACTAGCAGAGACCGGAACCCACAAGTTTCCTTTCTAGAAAGGGATTGAGCTTGCTTGTAGTGAACACAAAGGTAAAGACATATCACCTGCTTCCTTTCTGTGAATACTAGAAATGATCATCAGGAAATCCAACAGGAATGGTCTGCTCTTACTGCTACAATGTGTTAAATGTATGTAGCCTGGAGGAAATGTAATGTTTCCTTCAAAATAAAATTAATATATTACGTAGCCAATTTCTCAAAACAAGATGACCCCACTAAAAAAGTTGAAAATTAGTGATTCACACAACACTTTAACTTTATCACATAGAAACATAGATATCCAGAAATCTTTAAGCCACTCATTATTTTAAAAAGGCAGCTGAGTTACATTGACATGGAGACAACAGAAGACAGAGATATGTTCAGTGAAAGGACTAGGGACCTGTGGCATGTTGTCTGGAAGTAAGTCTGGTAGCCACGCAGAGAAGCATGTGCTCAGAAAAGTGTCATGGCTGGAGGAGAAAAGAATGTCGAGGTCTCTATCCAAGGTAGTAGATCCATGCCTTTGTCATGAAGAAGAGAGGAAAATCTAATATAAGAGGGCAGAAATATCAAAAGATATTACCAGGAACTTCCTTTAATCTTCCTTTGGTTCCTAATGAGCCCAGGAAAGAAGCAAAAGGAATATAGAATTGTGCCCAACCTACTTCAGCACTGCTGCCTTGTGGAAACATTGAGAAACTGAGAAGGAAAAAGTCTTACACAGTGTAACATTTTCTTGTAGCCTTTTTCTTTGAGCAGGACATGAACAGAGGGTTCCAAGAGATTTTGTGCCCCTCTCCATGTTGGCTCCACAGTCAACCAAGTTCTTCATAAATAAAGTTGTTAAAACAGGTAATTCTGCCTTGGTATACTAAGATCCCATCTTTGTCTCTATATAAGATAGGGAACATAGAAGCCATGTGCTGTCAAGGCTCTGCTTATACACGAAGATGTATACATGTTATCTACATATTATCCAGAATAAACCTGTGTATTAACAATGAGTGACTAAGAAAAATTGTTTCCTTCAAAATTTCTCAGAAACAGAAGTCTGAACATGTATGACAAAGAGATAGACGTAGACTGAATTTTGAAGTTTGGCAGAGAAACTGTTGCTGGCTCCTGAAACGCTCTTAGTATTTATATTCCTGGACATGAGTGAAGACATCAACCAAGGACTGACTGTGATGGAGATCCTAATGGTGACAAAATGATAGAACATGCCCTTTCTGAAAACTTCATTAAACTATATATTTTATTCATTTAACATTTATAAAGCACCCGTGTGCACCACTAGCATACCAAGATAGGAAATGTGGAAAGAATATGAATCTCAAGGTCAGAATTCAATCTTTGCTAATTTTTCCCCTGATTTTATGCCCTTATGTGTATGGTTTCATTTCTCTGAATCCTTTTCATGTATTTGTCTATAAAATGGGGATTATGAGTACTACTCCACACAATTACTCTAAGGTTTAAATAAATTAAAGCCTATTTCTTATGCATCTCACTGCTTGGCATGTTCAATACATCTTCATGTTTTTCCTTAAACCTAAGTTATAAAGGACGTTGTAAAGGACTTATGAGTCCTGAGACAGTTGTGAACATGTAGCTTGTGAAGGTATCATCATCATGTCAAGTTCAGAAAAATTGCTGGTTGGCAAACTGAGAAAAAGCTTCATCCTGTCTATGGCAATCCCTGCTAGGACCCCACATCTCAGACTTCAACTCTATTATCCAATGATCATGTTTACTGGATACAGGAATGGTACAAGCTGACATTTCACAACTGTGACAAATGATGACTCTGGTATGGTCATTACAAGCCAGACTATATGGTTGACCATATACTGGGACCTTCTGGACAGCCTTTATGGATATGGAAAAGAGTTTAAAAATATATACACATGAGTTTAAAAATATATACTTTCTAAACTATGCAAAAGTAAGGATGCAATACAAATTATATGAAGGGCTTCACGAATCTAAAGAAACAAAATCAGTTGTGCTGTTAGTCAACTTTTTAGAAAATTATTAAAGAAGGAGATAAAGAGATTTAGGGAGTGGTGATAACAGGGATCCACCCAGCTAAGTTTCTTTGTTTATGTTTACAAAGGTAGATAGATTTCTGAGTTCAGGATCAGTCTAGGATAAAGCAATGTTAGGCTCAGGCATAGTGGAAATGGTAATTTCAGGGCAGGGCCCCGCCCAACTAGTTTATTATTTGTGCTTAGTAAAGGCAGACAAGTCTCTGAAATCTTTTGCAATGTTAAAAAAAATGCATGCTTGCTCTCTCCTAGGAATCAAAGGGCTGGGGTCACAGATGTTGATTCATACTATAATCAAAAGGAAACCTAGAATAAATGACTGGATTGATATGTAAATGACTGGACCCTTGTTTTGCAGGAAATGAACTATCCAGAGAATCTTTTAGGATAAAGAGAAAACTGCTTGGATAACTGAGACAAGCAAGCAGGACATGGACAAAGTCTTAGAATAGCAAGCAGAATATGAATAGAGAGACTTTAAGAATAACAAGCAAGGAAGACATTGACAGAGAGATCTCTTAGAATAACAAGCAAGCAAAATATAGACAGAGATCTCTGGAGAGAAAGCAGAACATAGAGAAAAGCAGACTGGAAAAAAAATCTGTGTAAAGCCGAACACAGGGAGTCAACTTGGATCCAAGATTTGAGCCATTTGTTTTTCCTGCTCTCAGACACCACTTCTCTCAGAATCCCTCTGCAAGCCAAGGTGGCCCTGGGCCTATTAAAAACATATGGGTTTTTTTCCCCATAATTTATGAATATGTTAAAAGAAGTGTGCATGCATGTATGTGTTTGTATATGTGTCATTGTGTACTTGTGTGTTCTCCAGTGCACCTACACGACATCCTGAAGAGAGACAAATATCAATCAAACTGGGGTAATTCTCTTTTTAATGCCATTATCTTCATGGTTGTGAAATGAAATAGATTAAAACAGTGTAATAGATTCCCAGGCTTTAGTGAATTCCATGGGGTGAAAATGAGCAACTTTGAATTCTGGACAGGAGCAAATATTATTTGGGCAGACTTTTTAATATTTCTGGTCCTGAGAAACCTAATCTTTTCCCATTTGGAGTGACAGTGACCTTAAATCAGCTATTCACAATCTTTTGGCAAGTGAAATCAAAATATATGCTTAGACAAACTTTTTTGCACATCTACTCAGAGAGAAAAATAATCGAAGGAGTTCTCAGCCGGGAATATAAACTATGCTGACTATTACACTCATCCTACCTAGATATTCTTTGCTAAGGTCTGTGAGGGGAAGAATACAATACAGAGTTTGCTATGCACATGGAGAAAAATCAATTTCATAAGAGATATATCTTCATGTGTCATGATCCAGTGCATGATTGTGGCCTTTGATGTCTATTTAGCTGGCAGAAAATTTACAGCCATAACTTTTAATTCCTAGAAATAAGGGCAGCAAAAATAACTTAAAAGTTAAATAGGAACCTTGTACTCATTGGGTGGCTATAATCTACTGCCAAGAATGACCTTGAAGTTGGGCTTTCCTCTCTACTCAAGCACCATTAGCAGTATTTTTCAGAAAGCAAGCCATTTAGCTGGTTGACTAGGAAAAAAAAAAAAGCCGATAAAAATCTACTGTTGGCTACTCTCAAAGTTACAGTACACTGTCTCCTCGACAGCTAGGGGTGAAGATCATTGTATAATAAAAGTCTTTCATTGTGTAATAATATGAACACCAGCAGTAGTAATTATAAAATCAATAAATCATAATAAATATGTCCTCCTTATATAATTACTAAATGATTGCAAAACCAATATTATGCACTGGTTAAAATGGAAAAGATTCCAGTTAAAGACTTTCTATAGCATACATTATGGTATGAATGTTAAGCACTCTTTGTCAAATGAAGAGAAGCTTTATCCTCATCAGGTTTAAAACTAAATACTCTATCTTTCAAGCCACTAAAAAGTACTTGATCTATGTGAAAGTGATTTTTATATGAAAATGTTTAATAAAATATTAAAATGGGTGTGTGTGTAGTAGCCTCTCCATCTCCAGTGGGTTTTTTTTTTTGACTGATATTATTGTGACTTTCACTCAAAGAAAATATAAACATCCATATTACTCTTCTTCCTAAATTAATCTAATTGACATTTTCATGACATAAAATAAATTCCTACCACCTGGGAAATTGTCTTCATCTTTCAGCTGGACATATAAGGACAGTTGCTCTTGCTGAGAAGCAATGGCAGAATGTCTGTCCTGTGAAAGGAGTCATCTGTGGTTGTTGACAGGATCACTTCTGAATTGTCCCTACCCCTAAGAGGCTACTGAGAATTTTCATTCTCTTATCACTCAGTACCCAAGGCTGAGGACCCATCTAAGGTAGTCACATTATTACCCAAACACTTTGACCTCAGCAGACATTCAGGCCTAGAATCCTATGTGTCTGTTCTGTAGTTTCTAACTCATTTCCAGTGCTTGTGTTGTGAGTCTGTTTCAACCTGAACAATATAAAAACAGCAAGAACACAGGGGAATTATGTGGTTCACCTGCAGGCCAGTTGCTGGCTAATTGAAAAACTAAAGCTTTGGGAAATTGTATTTATTTCATAGAATCTGAGGATGCTTTCCAAAATTTCAACTGCCAGGAGAGATCAAGATGAGGAAAAAGATATCTGAATACCAAAAATGATGCAAAAAAATAAAAAGACAACTTGCTAACCTCTGACATTTAATGCTCAACTTTTAGACAGTAAGAGAGGTGGAATTCAGACACTCATTATGCCATACACCCTTGTGGTTCCAGCAAACTGATATCTGCCTTAATAATATACTCTCTCAGAACAAATCTTATTACACTTATATTAAAACTCTTCACTTCTTTGGAGTTTTGTTTAAATAAATAAATATCAACAAAGTTGATTTTTTGTTAATTTTAGGTATTTAATCTCATTCCATTACTTTTTTTTTTACTTTAAAAATGTTTGACAATGCCATACATATGCAAAATATAATATGATCATATTTATTCTGAACCACCATCTCCTATTACTCTCATGCTTGACCCCATATTCTTAACCAGCCTTTCTCTTACTTTCATGAGTCTTTTCCAATTCTTATATTTTAATAGAAAAAAAGCATATTATAACTCAAAATATATTTTCATGGAAAGTAATTCACTCATTTCAAAAACATGTAGAGTGAAAAAGCTTCTCCTGCCGACGTCTGAAAACCAGAAATGTGTCTTCCAGAATGTCTTGGACACTCTCCCTGTTCATATTCTCAAAATGTATGTAGATTTCTGAGGGTAATATGTCTATGTATATTTACTAAAATAAAAAATGCTATTTATGTTTCATTTTTATTTGAATTTTGACCATATGTTAGAGAAAACTGAATGATCCAAACAGGGTGTTGTAAAAATTAAAATGAAGAAAAAAGTGAAAAATATATTAAGAAACAGAGTAAACATGAACTTCATCACTGTTCCTCAGCCAGGACAGTGTACTCAAGCTAATTATTTCCTTATGCAGTGAAGACCCTGACACTCCAGCCTATAAGCCTCCTGATTTACCCATGTAGGACAAACACTCCAGCTCTCTTCAACTGCCTCTTACTAGACATTTTCCATTCTTTCAGCCTGGATATAATTTCAGAAAGGAACAGAATTTATAAGCTAAATAAACTAACTAAATTTTTAAGGAGTTCCAATAGACAAAGTTTAAGTATTCTTATGTAGATGTTGGTTGGTTTCACCAAGCATTTTATTATTATTCTTATTTAGACTTTTTGTTCTTACAGTAGTGATAATATTACATGGTGTTGTTAAAATTTTTAACATTTTTATAACTCTTTTTTTAACAACCATTCTAGGTTCAAGCGTTTTCTACAGATCCTTAAGTACTCTATAATAGATCCTTTCTTCCTTCTCCCCTTCCTTGTACCTCCATACTGTATATGTATTTTGTCCAAATTAAAGTCCTTCCACCTGAAATCTCTGGACACTCATAAGACTTGGAAATGTAGAAAGAACATTATGGCCCTGCATGTACCCCCTTGAGGATATGTGAACCATGAACAATTGCTGGCAGAGTAGAGATGTCTGAGCCTGTGTGTTACCCGCGGATCTCCAGAGATGCAACTTCATAAGTTACCACCTATGCTGAGGTGTGACTTCGGGTAGTATTGCTGTATTTGAGACCTTAGTGCTTCTAATTGTTGGTTTTGTGTGTCAGCTTGCCATAAGCTAGAATCATCACAGAAAAAGGAATCTCAGCTGAGGAGAACCATCCATGAGATCCTGCTGTAGAGCATTTTCTTAATTAGTGACCAACGGGAAAAGACCTAACCTATAGTGGGTGGTGCCATCCCTTGTCTGTTGGTCCTGGGTTCTATAAAAAGGCAAGTTAAGCAAGCCAGAGAAAGCAGGCCAGGCAGGCTAGTAAGTAATACTCTTCCATGGCTTCTGCATGGGCTCCTGCCTCCAGGTTCCAGCCCTGCTTGAGTTTCTGTCCTGACTTCCTTGAGTGATGGATTAGGATCTGAAAGTATAAGCTGAATAAACCTTTTCCTAGTCAACTTGCTTTTTGATCTGGATATTTGTTCACACCTATAGAAACACTAACCAAGACAGTGCTCCTGCAATTTTTCCTCAATAAATTCATATTCATTAAGCTATGCTTAGGTGGAGTTGTATCTTTTTGTGTATCATTAGTGCCCAAGCTGAGATAATAGATATTTAATGATAACTCACAAGGAGAGTCAAACAATCTTCCTTGTCTTCCTCTGTCCCTTACTTCTATTATTTTGGCAAATATGTACACATGAATACATTCAACTCTATCTTACTTTTATCTATCAATGTGAATATCCACAACTTATTATTTTCTATTGATAACTCTATCTTTCTAGAACTAATATCAAACTTTCATTTTTTATCATCATTAGCATCATCTAATCTAAGTATCTATTCATTTAGCCTCTGTCATCTATTATGTTCTATTTTACCTATCTTCTATCTATCTATCTATCTATCTATCTATCTATCTATCTATCTATCTATC
>NW_021604688.1:8219225-8245579 GCF_004785775.1 Grammomys surdaster | reverse complement strand
ATCTATCTATCTATCTATCTATCTATCTATCTATCTATCTATCTATCATCTGTCTATCATCTAGCAATTCCCTTATCTTTTATATATATTATTATATCTTTATTTTTTCCATATCTATCTTTTAATCACCTATATATGTATGTATGTATGTACCTACGTAAATACCTACCTACTTATCCTCTCTAACCTGGAAATAGCCTTTGATCTACTTGTGATACTGAGGGACCATCTACCTTTAGGGTACTGACTTGTTTATTTTTCTGGAAACTTCTATTTGTTGCTTATTCTTTTTAGAGTGCCTGTTTTCTCTCTTCTTACTGTCCTCTCATCATTCAGCAGCTTTCTAAGGGATGTACAGGACATATTGATGTTGAATCTTTACATGTCTTAAAAATAATTCTTACTACTGACCATGTAAAATTATTTAACATAGTTTTGAGGGGCTTCATGGGCCTCTGTACTTTCTCTGCCAGTTTTCAGTGTTGCTTTTGATACATCTAATGTCATCCAGTGTTGTTTCTTTATGTATAATTCTATCCTTCATGCTTAACTGACTTCCCTCATATCTGTTGTGTAATAGTTAATCAACATTGCATTTCATTTAACTTACATTCAATCCTTCTTGTAAGGAGTAGCTATATTCTACAAATTGAATGGTATTAGATTGGAATATTTCTAAGAGTGTTTATTCTTTAACAAGGCAACACAACCTAGAATAATTGTTTCAAGAATTTTGATCTATGCAACTATTGAAATATATAATAAAGAGATGTAGATATGGAAGCTACTTATAGATGAGCTAGTCTTTAGTGGATGTTTAGCATGCCATTTGCAAGATGTTGAGTTGGAGCTGTTTGAGAGATTTGCAGGAAGCGATTCAGAATAATTATTTAGTGTGAATGGAATATGCACTAGAAAGATAAACTTTTGAATTAGCACATATATGGTTTTAAAACTGAGCCAGGATGTTATCACCAAAGCAATCAATGTAGCTTAAGAATAAAAGAGGATTAAGGTCTGGGCCCTGGGGCATTACAATAATAAGGGATCAGGGAGAAGTAAAAACCAGACAGGGAAGAGTCAAATAAGAGGAAATGAAGCATGTGGTGCCCTGTAAACAACATACACAGCAGAAAAGAGATTGTTCAATGTATAGTGTTAATAATAGTTGAAGGAAGGTCAGGACAGACACGTGACCATTACATTCATCTATATTGAAAGGAGCAAAGGGATTGGGAGTAGAAATCCTCCCAAACATGCCCAGAAAGAGTGGAAAAAAGGATTTGAGAACTGAGACTAATTTGTTGATTGAAGAAAATGATTCAATGAAAGCAAAAGTGTAGAATATAGGTAAATAGTGAAATGGGGATTTTAGAACACCATCCCAGTAGGTATAGGGGAAAATGTTCACATATCAGGCTTAAAACTTCATCCCTTGAAAAGGCCTAATTATCTCCTTAGACTTGGTGTCTGAGAATTTTGTTTTCAGAATTCTTATAAAACCAATAACACCCCCCCCACCCCCCCACCCCCCCACACACATATCAACATATATAAAAGGGATATATATATATTTATCAACCTGTCTCAAGAGGATTAAGTTGAAGGTCTGGGAACACCATAATAATAAAGGATCAAGAAGTAAAAGACATGGAAGGGACAGTTACTGAAATAAATGTAAATGAAGCATGTTGAGCCCCAAATGCCAACTAAACTATATACATATTTTTGAGTACACCAAGTGACTTATGTTGAACATATTATAAAATTCTGAGAGTAGGAGATTCTGATGTGTCCTATATATAATGTAAAAAAGTGAGCATTCCTATAGAAAAACCTAGCATACTGAGTATATCTTGACCTTCTCTAGTAGTCAACACCTCACAATTTCTGGAGATATTAACTATATCCTTTGTAATCTGCAGACCGCTGACATCAAGTCCTGTCTTCTCTGGATTTGTCTTGCCTCATGCGTCTTTTCCCTTTGTTTATTTTGCTGTGTACTTCATTTCATAGTTGTATTATGTAGCACTTAGGGTAAGAGGAGATACATAAGTACATGGAATGGTGTTCATTGAGATCTCCATGCACTATGTAGGTTATCATTATCATGACTGGCTTCCATATATTGATAGTGACTATACAAATAGACTGTAATATCCTCTTTAATTGTATTCATGAAGATGAAATCTATCACTGCATTTTGTCATTCAATAATGTTGTCTTGTTGAAGCATAACCTTTCTTGTTTTCTTAGTGCATTGAAAATGCCTTTGTGAGTTGAGACTTGCCTGATCTATATTTTCTTCATTTGCTTCACTCTCTGTATCACTTAACCGAAATTAGAAAAATTTCAGTTATCTTTGGTTGACTATTTTCTTTTACATCTATTAATATAGCAGTTAACTCTAAATCTCTCTCTGGATTTTGTCACAATTATCCGTGACATGCCAAGTCAGATCTCAATAAAGTGAAACTATTATACCACAAAGGATCATTGGTAGGTTGGACCATTATTCTGTCTCAAACACAGTTTCTTCTTGTTCTTTCCTACACTCATAAAATTACTTGTTCTCTTACTTGTATTGGATTTCTGATTGTTTTTGCATTAGGTGTATTCATAGCACAAGGTCCTCCTACACTATTGAACAGTGAAGATGTAAAAAATCCAAGTTTCCTTTGTTCAAAACATCAAACATGAAGACCAGGGTCTTTGGAAGTTTATTTGTCCCACACATGTAAAGCTTTTGTCTTTAGATTATTTTTTCTTGAACTGCTGAAAATCAGCCAACTGTCCCTAAACCTTTCTCCTGAAATATTGTATTTCAAGAGATATGAGAAAACATACCTATTTGCTATTCTAATGATCTGTCAAGCTATTTCCTCTACAGGGACAAGCGCACTGAACAGAAATTTTTGTATAATTTTTTTACATGTGGCTATTGTAGCATATTGCTGCCAAGCTATTTTGTTTGTATTCTCATTTCTAGATAATACTAAAATAAAAAGAAAACGTGTATGCATTTCCCTATGGATATCCCCTAGCTTTTGCTATCAATGTATTTATTTGTTTAACAACTCTAGCTTTTATTTCTAACAAATCTCCTTTTTTCAGTGGCCTCCTTCTCATTGTTTGGTCAAGATAGTTGATGGAATTCGAAGAACAAGGGTTCACTAATGATGACAAACTCATCCAATCATATAAGCTAGATCTTTGCAAAATCACAAAATTTTGACATTGAATAATTTTTTTGTTCTAGAAAGTGAAACTGACCTACCTTAGCCTTCAAAGGCAATGAAAATGATGAGTGAATGTGGGCAGTGAAGATGTGACTACACCAGCATTGTTTTTCTACCCTGCTAACTCCATATGGCCTCAATTGTGTTACTAAAACGTCGAACACATGTCCTATCTATGTGTTTCAAGACCATGTTTATGTGTATGTATATGTGTGTGTGCGTGTGTGCATGTGTACATGCGTGGGAAAGAGAGAGACAGAGAGACAGAGAGACAGAGAGACAGAGAGACAGAGAGCGCAGGAGTTTAGGGTAGATAAAATGAACTTTGCTCAGTATAATTAGGGATAAATAATGTAAAAACGCTCGTTGTAGGTTACCTTTCTCTTTTAGTTAAGGTTTTATTGCTATGAAGAGATGCTATGACCAAAGCAACTTTTATAAATGCAAACACTTAATTGGAGCTGGTTTATAGTTTCAGACATTTAGTCCATTATTGTCATGGTGAGAAACAGAGCAGCATTCAGGCAGACATGGTACTAAAGGAACTGAAAGTTCTATATCTTGATCAGAAGGCATCCATGAGGAGAAAAACTCTCTGGGAAGCCAGGAGGAAACTACGTTCCATCCTGAGCTGAATCTGAGCATAGAAGATTTCAAACCCTGCCTTCACTTCCTCCAACAAGGTCACACCTCTTCCAAAAAGTCCATGTCTCCTAATAGTGTTACTTGCTATGTCTGAGCATGCAAACACATGAATCTACAAGGGCCAAACGTATTTAAACCCTTACCCTTGTCAAGCAGAGAAGCAATATTATGCTACTGGTCTGAGAATTAGTGAAGTTCATGAAGATTTTAGTGCCTGTTGTTCAAAGAAGTATCAAAGACACACATAGAGATATGATACATACCTTGTTCCTTCATTCCATGCATTCATGATATTGAATTTACATACTTGGGGGATCTGAAATCTATTAGTTTTTTCATAAATGTCATATAAGAAACTTCCTTTAAAAAATAGAAACTTCCTTGATAAATTTTCACTGGAGTAGAGAGTGTCTGAATTTTGTTCAAGAATCTTACCTAGACTTACTGATGTCCTTCATAATATCCTTCCTAATATCAAGTAAAATCTGTTGATGTAATAACTTTTAAGTAATATTTTTATATAAATTAATCAGTTTTTCAGATCAATAAGTTATGGTTCCCCTCCCTCTGACAGATTTTCTCTCTCTTTTCAATAATGAGTTTCTCTATCACACTGAGATCCTTTGGATTCTGCTTCCCATGCCCTCTTCATCATTCTTAATTATTCCAAGAACATGTCTTGGAATTTTACTTATGCTTACTCATTTATGCAACTCAAAAGAAAACAGACAGGATAATTACATAGGGCAGATTATGAACACATGAAAATCCATGCCTTCTTGGGTGTATTATTCTCCTTCTTGTTGAATTCACTTCCTAGATATCCCAGAACCTCCTTTCCTGCAGGGTGTTTTAACAAGACTTTTTCTGGTAAACTTGGTCAATAATCAACTCAACCTTCCCCCTTTTCTGTTCCCCAAATATTGGAACTGGAGCTCAGCTTTCAAGAATTTTGTCTTTCCCCAAAGTAGCCTCTATTTTACAGGTGTTTTAGAGTCGTCCATATTGTGTGCCTATCAGAAAATTCTAAGGGTTGGAGATGATTTTTCTTAGGTCTCAAGGACAAAGACAAAGATACATATTTCTTATCATGTCTCATCAACTATTTCCCTTAGTAAACATAGGGCAATCTATATTTTGAATATGGGGAAATCTACCTGCCAATGGTAGAGAAATATAAACTGATTCTATGCTGGCTATAAGCAAGGCAGCATCTTTCTAATGGACAAAGAGTTCATGAAAATTAAAAGTCTGTCACTATGTGTCCATAATTCTTATTCAGTCTTCAAAGTGAATAAAACATAATACAGTAAATAAACAAGTAAATAAAACCCACAGTAAAATCTTTATTACTTTGTTCTGCCTAGAAATACTACACATGGTGTGTCTTTCATTTTTTCCTTTGTCCTAGTCAGTAATATCATTTTACCTTTTGCAAAATTATCTATGAATGATTATACAATATTTTCTTTTGATGGTATTTTTCATTCTTACTAATATAATTACAAAGTAAATAGATTAACATCTATTTTGGTTAGATTTCTATGGACTAGGAAAGAAAACAAAAACAAAAACAAAAATAAAAACAAAAGACCTTTGACCACATACTTGGTTAACGAATATAGTCCATTTTTCCCTTCTTTGGGGATTATTTTTCACTGTAGCTGGGCAAATTGAACTACTCTTTGATTAATTAAAAAATCACATTGGTGATGATAAGATGAAATTTGGTTGACTATTTCATTACAAGAACCATCGGGTCATCAGTCTTCAGCAGCATGAATAAAATAAATGGGTTCATTTAAAAAAAAAAAACAAAAATCTTCTCTAAACAGCTAAGTATGTCCTTGCTGAAATATAAAAACCTGCATTGAAAAATCTCTTTTAAGCTTAGAAATGCATCACTCTTAGTCCACACTAAAATAATTTCTATAAATACAAGCTTTCATTACGTTTTCCCTTTTTACCTATTTAATAAAGTGTATTTACAAGGTTTGGCTGGGCTGCACCACTATCTACGAAAATTAATCATTTTTATATTAAATTTGCAGATTGTCACTTATTTACTGGCCTGGGGCAAGGTGTGCTTTACTTTTCTTATCCAAATATTAAAAAACTCCCCTACAGAAAATGACTTTCGAATATTAGATATTCTAGAGAAGGGAAGGGAAAGCCAATCTTTGAACTGGAACATGAATGGTTTATGTGTGTGAGGCTATGCTGAATTACACTTGGATGGAAATCAGAAAACTTAGCTGCTAAGAAGATTCTCTTCACGAAAATGACAGGAGTTACACAAAATGAACTGTGTGAGTTTCTTGGATGGCGAGATACATAAAAAACGAAGCATATTGTGCATGTTCTCTAGGTTTTATAACAATGTCTTTGTTCATTGCCCATACTGTTTTGGGGGAGAGGAGAGTCTGTGCTTTGTGTGTGGATTTACATGTTGTATGTGTGATGCATATAGAGAGTGTATGCACTGAGTATATACTGTGCATGTCTTGTGTTTCAAGACCCTGTATGCATCATGTGCATACGTAGGTGAAGCATATATAGTATGTGTACAGGTGTGTGTACAGTATATATAAATAGTTTGTATTTATACGGTATATATATATATATATATATATATATATATGTATTTGTGGTGTGTACTTTATCTGTATGGTGTATACTTGTATATGTGTGTGTAGCGAAGCATGCAGTACATTTACATAGTTTGTATGGTGCATGTATGGTTGTGTGTATATGTCTTGTGTGTATATGTGTGGTGTAAGTATGGGTGTGTTCTTGTTTGATCTAAGTGTGTGTGTGTGTTTGTATGTGTGTGTGGTGTGTTTGGCATATGTGCTGTATATTTGCGTGTATGTGTGTATTTTGAATAATTAATATGCTTGTATTTAGAAAATGTAAGTAGACATTCCTATAACATGTATGCTCTCCAAGTAGTGAGACAAATGTATGTAGCATTGCTACCTTAGTAGATTTAGATTTTTATGAGAGTTCATATTTGTAGTAAAATATAATAATAAAGGTAGAGACAATAAAGTTCAATTAGACTCTCACCCAGTTTTCTCTAGCATTAACATCTTACATTGCCATGATATATTTGTTCAATTAGTGAATTAATATTGATATATTATTTTAAGTAAAATCCATATTATTCCCATTTTCACCTAATATCCTCCTGTTTTATGATGCCAGATGCACATTAATTATTCCTTACTCCTTATACTTAGTTTGCTACTGCCTTTGAAAATGTCTCTCTTTGTCATTGATGTTCTTGAAGGATTATGTGAGTATTATGAAGATGTTTTATAAAATAGTATAAATCCATTTAGGCTTGATTAGATGATAAGTCCAAGGAGCTTTTCCATAATTATTCTGCTACATGCTTGAAGAAAAAGAATGTGCACATTTTAACATGTCATGTCAAGACTAACCAACAGGCACATGCCTAACCACCATGGAAACTAGCTTGATTCCCCTGGTGGGACCAGTCCACTTCAGCTTTCTCATTCGTCATATTGTCATTTTTCTGACACTTTGACATCGTTTTCTCTTTGGAAGGAAATCACTTGCTCTAGTATACACTTTAAGAGTGAGTTGTGCTCTAGTTTGTCAGTGGAGTGAAATAGATATATTATTTGCACATTGTTTACATGGGGAATTATTACTCTTCCCATTCATTATTAGTTATTTATATAGATATTTCATTATGCATATCATCTAATAATTTGTATTCCAACTCTATCTGTTCCGTAAATTTTCTTGTTTCTTAAATCTTATTAATATATTTTAATAACTGTAAGCATTAACATTTTTATTATCTATCTTCCTATGATCTAGCTAGCTAGCTATTGTGTGTGCATGTGCTTTTTGGGACAAGTGTGTGTATACATGTGAGTACTTTTGTACATGCATATATGCATTTGTGTATTTCCACACGTTCATCTAGTATCACTATGTGTGTGTATTTGACAGTGTGTGTATGTGTGTGAGTGCATGTGCGTGCAGATATCCCTGTGTGTGATATCATATGCCTACGAAAGTGAGAAAACAACTTGAGGCAGAAGTTCCTCTTCTTGCTCCATGTGGCATCCGTGGATCAAACTCAAATCATTACACATGTCAGCAAATGAGTTTATAAACAAGCCCCAATGTAGCCTTTTAAATTTCCCTTCATTCTTTTTTGAAATCTTTCGGACGACAAAAACATAGCTCAGGGATTAAAGCAATCACGATTGCTTCAGAGGGCCTGAGTTCAGTTCCCAGAAGCAAGCAGCCATTTGTGAAGTCCAGTTCCACAGGATCCTAGGCCTGCTTCATCTTCTGCAAGACCAGACGTACATGTATTCCACATAAGCACATGCAGCCAAACACTCATACATGCAAAATAAAAATAAACAAATCTTTCAAATCATCCTTATCTTGAACATTTCCTATCCTCATCCTAATATCATTCATGTTTTCTAATGAATTCTTACTACGTTTATTCAAAAATGGTATTAGAAACCAAGATTTTGGCATCGAGGGTACTCATTCTTCCTAGGGTGTCACTGTTATTACCTTAGTGCAAGAACATTTGATAAATAAGTAGTTTATACAAATTCACAGATTCACAAATGTTTTGTATGTAAAAATTTGTATCAAAGTTAAATTTCTCACTGGATGCCCAATGCTATTTTGTCATTAGACATAAATTTCTGGCACACATGCCCCACATTTCTCAATAAGCTTTGTCTTGAGTATTCTCCATCCAGTCTTAAACACTTCCTGTTAGCATTTTGTGTAAGACCCGCCCCCACAGTTACCTAGCAACAGCCAGGTATGCTCTGCCCTAAAGCTACCTGGCAATAGCCAGGTATGTCAGACTCCCTATAAAAGAGACTGCTTGCCCCCTCCTCTCTCTCTTGCTCTGTTGCTCCTGCTCTCTTCCCATTCCCCTCCACTTTCTCTCTCTCCCTGCTCCACGTGCTCATGGCAGGCCTCTTCTCTCTCTCTCTCTCTCTCTCTCTCCCCCCCCCCTCCTCTCTCTCTCTCTCTCTGCCTTTCTCTGCCTATACTACCCTCTTGATTCCCCTCCCCATGCCCTGAATAAACTCTATTCTATACTATATCATTCTGTGGTTGGTCCCTCATGGGGAAGTGATGCATCAACTAGCCATCTGAGGCACCTCCTTCCTCTGCACCTGACTACACCTCCACCAAAACATATTGTTCCTCTTTTATCTGCTAACACTTCCTATTATACAAATATGTAGCAAACAAAAGTAGAATATTTTTGCTGATCTAACCCAGGATCTTGTGCAAAATAGACCAACACCACCTACTCAATTATAGCCCCAGACTTCAGAATTAGAATTTTTCACCCCTCACCTACAATTAAAACACAGACAAAACAGATCGAACACACAAAAAAGGATAATTATCTTTTTCAACTAGCACAATGAACCTGCTTATCCTTCACTTTCACCACATTTCAATAACTACTGGGGTCAGAACATTCCTACCTTGGGCCTTTCAAAAGGTCTCACCTGCATTTGTAATAATTACGTTCTGTATCACCTTGGACCTTCTGACATCTGGTTCTTCTCTCTACAAATACATTGTTGCAACATGCAGCTCTGAAGAAATACTTTCCCAATAAAAATTTAGGCTTACAGTTTGAGTGGGATATAGTTCATGAAGACAGGGAAGACAGAGTCAGTGGAAGGGCTAGTGGCAGGAGCAAGACGCTGTTTTGTCATGTTGCATCTCCAGACAGGAATCAGAAATCTAACAGAATGCTGGTCTGAGATAAAAAGCACAAGATTACCCCAGTAACTTTCAGAGAAAGGGCCTATGTCCTAAGGATGCTACAACTTTCCAAACATATTCCAAAGCCTATGTATGACATCTCACTCCTTTTTCTCAACCCTTGTTATAAAACTTAATGGTTTTTGTCAACTTTGTATTGTGATGCAGCCACATTCTGATTATATACAGAATATCCTCCTGCCCCTGCCATGTAATCAGTGATTCAACTCTCTCTTCTCTCCTACTATTCTATAGCCTGTGATAGTTTGCTGTGATTTTAGACTCTATCTTAAATCAAGAAGAGATATTGCTCTTGATGGATTTATGAGAGAGTACTCAGGAAGAATTAACCAAGGAGGAGAGGATCCTCCTTCAGAGTGGTCAGGACTAGACATAATATTAGAAGAAAATATGATGTTGCTTGCTTTGCTTCTTCAATTGAATACATCTACCTCTGCTGCTGCTACATTACAATATTTGCAGCCACCAGAATCAACTAAAGAACTGTGAAGCTATGACACTGACCAGACTCTGTCATTAGTACCTGTTTGTGCCTACTGAGGACACAAATTTGTGGACCAATAAGTTACTAATTCCTCAGTCTCTCTGGCATGCAGACTTCCAGATGGCCATGGTTGCGATACGCAGTCTCAATTGGTTGTAATTACATTTTACACACATATTCTGTTAAAATACTGACCCATAGTATTCCATTTTGGCAGAAATCCAGAACTTTGTATTTTTTATTCATACTGAATATAACATTTTCAGGTTTTCTGTTTGAATTCAAAGTGTACACATGAAATCTATCTTTCTCTTATCAGAAATTCCTAGAATATAAAAACCAACAATGTGTGTGTGTGTGTGTATGTGTGTGTGTTTATGTGTGTGTGTGCATGCATGCATGCATCTTCATTCACTTAGTGACTGGTGAGACTTCCGGCTGCTTTTATTATTTTTTAGTTCATTTATACACCAGTTTTTGCATGGATTTAAATTCTCAGATCAGTGACATCACAGAGGAAGGAGTGTAGAAACAGAATTGCACAGTAAAGAGTTTGGGTGCAGAGATACATGGTAAGACTACATTTATCTTTGCATGAAACTGTCCAAGGACACTTATACCAGTAACAACAAAGAGACATCACCTGGCTTCTTTGATAGCAATATGTTGTCATTTTTTTCTTTCTAGTAAGTTATATGCCTGGATCTGCACGTAATGGCAAATAATATGGAAAGTTCTCATTTGCTTATTGCAATCTGCATCTGTTGATATGTATTTTTCACATTTTAACAGTGAGTTCTTTTACTACAATTGATTTAAAATATTAATTTTGTATTATCGGTAACATTAAACAATCAAATATACATTTTGCAATATTCAACATCATCTTTGAATAGTCATTTTATTGTTTCAACTTTGTATCACATTGCATAGGTTCTTACACTTAGTGATGTGTGACACCAGATTGCACTTTCCTGTGTCTTATATCTATGACTAGAGAAATATAACTCATTATTTTACTTGAAATTGTTTTTACTTGTAGCAACTTTACAGTTTTGCCCTTTATGCTTAAGTTTTTTAGAGGTCTGAATTTTTCTGGGTTTTCTTTAAAAGCTATTGACTCAGCCTATGAAAGCTGCCTTCCAGAATTCAGGTGCTGGATCATAACCTCATGGAGCAATATTTGGAAGTGGTCTTTTATAGGATTAAGTCATGTGACACTACCTTCATGAATGGGATATCACAGGTGTGTGTGTGTGTGTGTGCACGCGCACACGTGTGTAGCAACAATTAAAGAAAATGGAATCCTGAGTTTGAGAGTGAGGACACAATGAGAGAGGTAGAAGTTGAAAGCAAAGCCACTTTTCATTTCTCTGAATGTACAACAGCTATACTTTGATTCAAACATAAAGGAATAGGGAATATGAAAAAGCTTATTTTATAGTTTATCAATAAGGCAATTGACAAATCACAAGAAATTAAAACACTGTTTATGACTGATGTTATGTTAAATTTCCTGTAGAATTATTGTAGGAAATAAGTTAGAGAGTCAAGACAAAAGTCAAGAAACAGCTACAATGTAGAACCCTGTGAACTCTAAAATTAAACCATTAATTTTGTGTATATTTTTATAATGCAAAATAGTCAGATAATATACATCCCCTGGCACCATCTATAAAATATTATTAACTGAATCCATTGAAATCAAATGCCAACCAATCACTTCACTCATGTCTAATTTAGAGAAAACCCAATCAATCTACAGAGACACATGTTAAAGTTATCATGTGGGTGTGGACAGCAAAGCTCTAATGTGCTGTGGGAGCTATCAGACAAAAACCTGAAGGAAAAACAACAGAATATCAGTAATTTTCAAGAAACCACTCTTTAGTTGGTGCTTGAATTTGGGTATTAAGATATAAGATTTTAAATGTTATGGTCTTTTAAGAATCTCAGATGAAATGACAAATATCTGGAATTTGGAGAAGTGATCTTGGAGTTTGCCTATGCTAGGGTTGTTTTGGTGACCCATTTGTCTGTGATTTAATCACAGTGACTAAGTGACTTAACTACATGAGTCTATATATTATAAAATAATATCAAAAGGGCCAAATAAAACCACTAATGACTACAAGAACAAAAAAGCTTCCACTGATTGAGATGACAAGAACAGTTAAATTCATACAACTAACAGTGCACTAAGCTTATAAGGTGAAATATATTGAATTAACAAAAGACAGCAGAAAGAGTGTCTTTCCTGTACCCTGAACCATTAGATTCTCTGAAGAAATCAGCAGAATTCCACTATATCCTTCCAATATGTCCTGGCATGAAACAGCCTATATAGTCCGTTTGTCAGTATGGTTCCGTCCTTTTTTAACACTATGTAGCAAAGTGCTGCTGTAGTGGCTAGTTTCTGGCACAATCAGTTGTGTAGTTATTACTTTAAAATATGTGTGTCTATTTCTAGGCAAAATTAATTCACTCTAAAATATCAAAGTACAATGGAAGTATTACTTTCTTTTACACATATATATGTATATACATACATAATGTATATATATATACTATATATAATATATAAATATATATAAAAATTAAGATAAATTAAGATAAATAATATTAAATATATATAATACTGGTTGCTTCTCAGTATACTCAATATAACACAAACCTGGATGCTTCCATTCGTACTTAGATTTAAACAGTTCCAAAGTATACAGCAACCTCTAAGCAGTTATCTGTATTTCTGAAATATTTAGTGCTTGCTTGAAGTGACATTTTAAAAATCGATAATAATAAATTGCAAAACTAAATAAATAAATAAATAATTGATTGAAGTTCAGTAAAGTCCTGGCTTGAACATAAGAGCTCCAACACCCCAAACACAAAGCCCCAACCACATGGTCAATGCTTTCATTCTTTGGGCATAAGATGTATTTTCCTTAATTTGAGAACGGAGAAAGTCTCTATTTTCTGTATTTCCCATTAATTGTGAGAGGGAGAGAACTCACATAAACAATTATAATGAAGACAGACTCTGTCCCCCTTTCTGGTCATCTCTTTCTACTCTTCTGTTAACCCAACAGTTGTTCACCTTTCCGTACAAGCTCAGATGTAGCTAAGGTAAACCAGTTTTTGCTAATGTCATCTTATAAGACATCAGGTTTAGATCATTACAACACAATCTTCCACTTAATTTCTCTGTTATTAACTTAACTTTAACTCATTCTACACCGCAATTTTGAGTTCACAGAGGTCACATGATTCTATTGAGAGAGATCACTTGGCAAATACTCTCTGGTTAAGGGCACACGGCAAAGTCCAAGTTCCCATGTAACAGCTCATCAAAAGCCTCTACTCCACCAACCCTTACCTTTAACTTACTGATGCAGTGCTATCTCTAAGACCTGTTAGGACCTTCTTTTTTACACAGAGAATCTCTATCATTTCCCCTTCTTGTGTAAGTCTGACTCATGTGCTCATCTCATTTCTCTCCTCATACAGAAGAAATTCTGTTTTGTTACTGAGTTTGTGTTTAAGTCTTCATAGAAATAAGTTCTTCTTTGTGGATTTTTTTATTTTGTTTTTTGTTATCTTGTGTAACATTTAGTATGCCATTTAAAGGTTCATACCATGTCTATCTATAAAAAGCAGATTAGATTTGTAATTGTCATATCCATACATACCTAATTCCTAGCAATACTCAGTGTGTACTCAATTTTACAATGAGTTTTCTTTTCTAAGCATGGGGGACATCAGCTCACAATGTTCGAATGAGCAAGTCAGCTTAGGGATTAAGAATACAGAAAAGATAGACCAATTTTTAAGATGTAAAGCAACAAAGGTTAGGGGGGAAAGTGAGACTGTAGCTGGAAATCTGAAAACTTTAGGGTGAAGTATTTAGGGGAATCAAGTGTTTTGACAGCTGCTAATAGCAGCATAGGGATTATCTGAACTACTGGAGTAAAACAAGGGAGGAAAATCCTGCATTTGTGAGTATAGGTATATGCACCTGCAACATATGAAAGGATAAAACAAACGCTGGGCAGAATTTGTAGTTGTCAGTATTATCATCTCATGCTTTTCCTCAATAATAAAGTATAAACAAGATCTTTTCTATATGTAGCACAAAGTATTGCTTACCTCTCATTTCTGTAGATTCTATAAGTTATTTATTTATTCATTCAGCTCCCAAATGTCTATACCCCCAGTTTCTAGTGATGATTCTTAGCTACACAGAGATATGTGCACAACAGTAATTTCTGATGGTCTCTCCTGTTCACACTATGCCTATTCATTTGCCCTCTTCACACACTATCCAGACTTCTCTGATTCACAAATACCACCAAAGTCTCACTTCCTATGTTTGTCTTACTTAGGGTTTTTGTTGCTTTGAATGGTCTCTATCACAACCATGGCAACTCTTGCAAAGGAAAGACTTTAACTGATGCTAGTATATAGTTCAGATGTTCAGTCCATTGTCATCATGGCAGGAAGCATGGTGGCATGCATGCAGACAAGATTTTGGAGAGATAGCTTCGGGTTCCATAACTGGATCAGCAGACAGCAGAAAGAGACACTGGATATGGCTTGGGCTTCTGAAACCGCAAACCTCATACACAGTGACAAGGTTCGTTAAACAAGGACACACCTACTCCAATAAGGCTACACCTCCTATTAGTACCACTCCCTACAATCCTATTCAGACCATTTCGATTCAAACTACCACAGTGTTCTATCTTTTCTCTGGAGACTAAATATAGAAGAAATAATTACTGAAGTGTTAGATAGAACTTTATTAATATCATGCTTTAATTAGTTCATTTGTTTTATGTTTTAGCTGATACTTTATGTCTTTTGTGATTTTTGTCTTTTTAATGGGAAATGGTCCATAAGGGGCTGAAAGGAAGATGCTGAGTTCTCCTTTGTCTCATCAGCTTGCATTACCTGGAATGTATAGTAGACTCTTAAAAAGCACTGTTGAAGACATTGCTGGCTTGATTTCCTCAGTTCAAGCTTGAGAGCATACTTCTCTAGAGAGTGTTACGTTTGATTGACTGCCAGAAAATATACTGGACAGATTTTAATGATGTCAAGCCATTGATAAAGGTTTACAAGGGTCTGGGTTAACCTTTTTCATTCTTTTAAAAGGGCAGATTACCTCACAGGCCATGGTGCAAATGTCAATGGCTCACTGCAAGGAACTGGGTCTAGTCAGCACATGGCTTAATCATTAACTCCAGAGAGTGCTAATGAAATATTGATCCCAATATAACACTCTTTGGGAAAGTCTGTAAGTTAATATCTGCCCCCTAATTCTTGTGGGTGTATTAAGATCACTGGGCTGTGAAATGTGCAGACATGGAAGTTCATGGCTATCTTCACTCTTGTGAAAACTGTCCAATGTGGTGGAGAGAGAGTCACCTCAAATCTCAGATTGTGTGGATGATCTATTTAACCCCACTGAAGAGAATGAGACACTTCATGTGAAATCTGTATGTAAGTCTGAGTCAGACCTGCAGTTGACTCAGGTAATATGGTTCACAAAGACCTTCATTCTTTCTGAAAGAAGAGGGTCAACGTGTTCACACAACTAAGTGACACTAATATCTGACTAACAGATGACTTGGAGGAAACTTTCAGCATGTTGGCACTACAAAATAGATGTAGTCATGTTCTCAAGTAAATCTTAGGCCAAGTCTTATCACTTTACATTTTAAAGCCTTTAAAACAGTTCCAGCACCAAAACTCAAACATTTAATTGGACATGCTCATACTGTTGAACCCACAGTCTACAAAGTATGACTGGAAACCTTGAACTGAAGATACTAAGTCAACAGCATTTTTTACTTGATACCTTTACCAATCTTTCTCTCAGTCTAAACATATTCTACAATTGAACATAGCAAAACAATAAAAATATATAAGAAAAAAATTATTGTACATCTAGGCGAAAATCTGATCCATATAGCAAATAAATGATACAACCCAGGTAAGTATTTGACAATTCCAGGTCCTGCCATTTCCCTTTGGATGAGTGTTCCACTCATCTCAATGCACAGGAATGGCATTTCCTTAAGTGCATGTTGTCTGGTGCTTGATATCATGCATCAGTCTTTGTTTTGAGTTGTAGCTAGGTATCCTGTTAAATCTAAGAACATGTGTGTAAACTCATGATTGCCCAATTTCATTCATTATAGCCCAGCAATGTAGTTAAATGTAAAGGTGACAAATTACTGATATGCATAAAGGATTTTTTCAGGGAGAAATTGTGAATGAATTTTAAAGGAGTGAAGACATATCACACTCTCACAGAAATAGAAGATCAGCAGAGAGTACTAGGCATGAATCACTAAGATATCTGACTAGAAACATCCTACCATAGTCTTGAAAATTCTGAAGTTATATGCTTTAGCTGAAACATGTATATTATTTTCAGGCAATTCCACTACTTTCCATCAAATTAAACTGATATTATAAAGATAATCAGTGATAATCTTTGGCAATCTGTAACTCTGTTAATACTGTTGTTTGGCATAGTTTAACAAGCTTGGCTTTGTAGTTAAATGACTAGATTTTTGATAAACAGATTAATAGCAAAATTCCCACTTCCAAAATGAGTGATACCGATCAAATTTCTTTAGCATTTAGCTTTGGTTTTATAATTTTTATTTTGGAGATAATACCTAACCTCAAATATTAAAAGAATAAACTTATATAATATGGTCAAATCCATGGTACAGTATGTAAGAGATAACTTGTATTTGACAGTTGGTAGATAAAATGGAGAACTTTCATGCCCCCTTGGATCCCTTAGGGCAGGGCTTCCACTCTGTACATCTATTCCCATCAAGTACTGCTTTCATGACACACCTTTGAACACAAATAACCAGTAGATTGCTCTAGGCAGCTTCCAAAATGTTTGATCAAGTACTACATTCATTGTATCCTAACTTCTTTGTGCCTTTTGTTCGGATATGGGTTCTATTGGTTTATCCCTTTAAATATCTTAAATCCTAAAGCAACATGGAGAGATTGTCTGTCATGTAGCAGGGAGTCAACTCACCCATGTGGTAAATATGACCGGAAAAAGACAAGACCTCAAATCAGAAATGAAAATTCTAAAATTAGGACTTTAGTCCTATTTTAAAAGGGGAAACATAGTGTATTTTATTGTTATGAGTTATTTGAAGGGTTAAAACCATATACATTTTTTCAGTGATAAAAATGCACTGAATCTGGCATGAAAACTGGCTTTGAACACTTGAGCATTTCCAGAGATTTCTCGGAGTTAATGTCCATATTATTTCTGGATCTGATTACCTAATGAGCTTCATGCATAATTTTCTATTAATGGCTAGATATGAAAGTAGTATGGTGCTTATGATTGGTTAACAAAGATGATATTGTCCTCATCCCATGGAATTAATACCAAAGATAGTCTTGAAGTGTCCCTTGAAAGAGAATTTTAACATGGCAAATGCTTCTCTGAAGGTTGTAATCCATTGTAATCTGTGCTTACATGATCCACACAACTCAGTGTGCAACAGTAAACTCTCCTAACTCAGAAGTTCTTAAGATAAGATTCTAGTGACACAGACTCTTAAAGTGGAAAAAATGTAATTAGCACTTTTCAGCTTCAAAGGAGATTATAAACACTGGCTAATTAAACTTTTCAACACCTCCCTGGTACAAATGCATCTATTTCCCCCCTTCTGGACAGGTTAGGATATCTATTTAAAGTAAGAACATATAGCTGCTCTTCTCCTGCAGGGCAGCAATGAAATCTCTCTCCACTCAGCAAGAGTTTAGACAGAATTAGGTTTAATCAAACATTTAATCACCATCATTTTATTTACTAAAAAAAAAAAAAGTACCTTGCTTTGTGTTTTGTGGCCACAGGAAAGAAGAGTATCTGACTCTCAGGAGCTCCTGTCTTTTGAGAGTTTGACATGAACTGACAGGACATAAAAAGCTTGGATTAAAATATTGCAAATAAAAATGAAATCTGGAGTGAAACCTCCCTGTCTCAGGTTAGTTCTCTGTCCTCTATAGAAGCATTGTAATAAGATCTTTCAGGAATGCAAATTCAATCACATTAGCCTTCTGGTTGTATTACTTTTGTGATTTATCAGACCTAAAGGATTAATTCCAAATGATTTGCTAACGTTTTTTGTTCAGTGCTGGCAACCATATACCTGTCTGGCTAGTGTCCCTTCATGTATTACTTCTTCAATGAACTGCCTCCTCAGTCAATAGGTACCAAAATCCACTTTGTGGTGGGATTTTTGTCCTTCCAGCACTCCTGACCATTCTATTATACCATGTTTTCCCAGAATGGTTTTATACCTCATTCTCATGGGTTCCTTTTCTTTCCTTAAAAACCTGTAACATATCATCTGACATATTTTCTAAGCCCATCTTTCCATCACTCCTTATTCTTCTGAATTCACAAATCAGTTTCAAAAGATAAAGTATAAAATGATTTTAATCAAATACTGGCTTTAAGCTGAAATCAAAATAACTGATTCCAGATTCCAATCACTTATTATATATAATGTATACTATAATACTCATATATGATAATGTCATAAAAGACTGAACATAAGGCTGCCGTTATTTTCATGTTCTAGTATTTTTGAACTGATCGAAGCAGACTGACAGCCACTCTTAAGCCCTGATTGCTTTCTACGTGTTTCTTTCCAGTCCTTTCTCTCCCTGCTGGACTCCACTCTTGCCGATGTGCTGGGCCATCCTCAGGCCATTATGCTTAATGTTTTTTCCAGTCTGGGATTTACAAGCTCCCAGACCAGTACTAACTCAGCTTCTGAGACAAAGTGACTTGTCAGGTCACATCATGTTCCAGGACTAGATGCTGACTATGTCTCGTGTGTTGTCATTGAAATAATACGTATCTAGAGTGTACCATTCTAAGCTAATAAAGTTTCAAAATAAATCATAAACAGTCAAAATGCATTCTAAATTGGTCAATATTCAAGGAAGGCATCTTGGCTTTAAGTTCTTTCTTGCTGTGGCTTCACCATGTGCTGAAGGGACACAGTGTTTGACACAGTCATCACCGGCTCATGTGTTTGGGTTCAGACTTGCTCAATAGCGCTAAATGACTACAAAAATGACAGCCATTAGAGCCAAACTGGGAAGAGCTAACAAGCACCCCCATTCACATTCCTCTGCTCCAAACTCAGTTGAGTGGATATGTTGTCTCAAGTGAAACTGGGAATCATTTACCATGTAATGTTTGGAGAAAAGATACTGGAGAAATAAGAAACTTATAGAAGTATCCCTATTATGCCCACAAAAAGCATTGCTTCATGTATCCAGAACAGGAAATAATCATGATATTCTAGTGTATAGTAGCAGTATCCAGAGGATGCTTGAGGAAGGCTGAGTGCTATCAATTCCCTGGAGAGAAAAATGACAGTGAGGAGAAAAGCAGAGGAGAAATGCACATTTTCTTCAAGCTTATTAAAAATATCACAATACTAACACTTTCAGGGATAAGTTTGTAGGAAACAGAAGGTGTCATTTCACTTCGCAGTTTGATGAATCCCTCCTGTCCGGTTGCATTGTCTTTCAAGAAAAGATTAATGAATTTAATTAAAATACAAGTCATACCTGGAACCTCAGGAGCTATACTCAGAGCTACACCAAAGCAATGTCTGACATTTTGGTGAGTTTTGTAGTTTTGTAGTTTGTTAATGTGTACGAACACACAAATCAAGGTATCACCTGGAAACTGGATGATAAGTCATGAGAGTGACTTCTCTCCTTCCATGTGGATCTCAGGGATCATATACAAGACATCAGGCATGGTGATGGCTATCTTTACCTACTGACTCATATTGCCTAGAGTTTGGCATTTTTATAGGCTTTTGATTTATAGCACAAGTGAGCATGTAGAGATTACATATGTATACATACATGTAAGCAAATTTGTTATTTGAACTGATGGCATGTATAAACGTTTATTTCACACTGTACAGAACTCACATTCCAGGTAGCACAATCTAGTAAGATGGTAGCAGGTAAAGAATTCATCACTGACCAGAAAGTTAGAGACTTTCTCTTCTTGGACACCTAAAATTATAATTATTCAGTGGTTGGTTTAGGATAAAACCTTGATTTGTTTCCTTGCATGGAACACAGTTGTGTAGTAGTCCAGCTGGACTTTGTGATTAGTTGTTCTGCTTGAGATTCTTACAGCTATGCTTTCAGTGAACAAAGATTCAGGCCCTGAGGGAAAACCACCTCCAGGCATGGGCACTGCACCTTAAGTACTCCTATGCCCCTTATGTCTTTTGTTCTGTTCTGAACATTTACATGGTGGTGGTGTTTCTTTGTGTTTTCCTTTGCCATTGATGATATTTCCTCTCCCAGTCTCTTGACCAAACCCTAAGCTTTGCAGTTCATTTCTAGTGTTCATTTAGAGTACTAGTGAAGTTTACTGATGTGTAGAAAAAGTTGTGCCACTCTGAGTAATTAGTAATATCCTGTCTAAAATAAAAAGGCTTTAATGTAACTCCATGGTGCAATACTGGTCTAACACTGAAGACACCCAAGGTTCAATTCTCAATGTTGAACAGATAATAATGTTGCATAAATAATAATGACAAAGTGAATCTTAAACTCCAGTCTCCCGTCCAGCCATTTCTATAGCCATGTTGGAAGCTAGCTTTCTTAAGTGCACCTCACTGACAAAGAATTCATTCTCCACCCCCAGGAACACAAATAATCCTATGCATGAAGCATATATCTTCTATTAACATTATTCAGAGCCTCCTCCTTGAAGAATATTAAAGCCGGTGTCCTTGTGTGAAGGAGCGTTTTGACTGATTATTGAGGCAGATTACATTTCAAAGGTCATCAAATTAATGGGATGAACTTGAACCTATTTGAACCACCTGGAATAACATCAACTAATCCCAAATATATTATCCTTGATCCCCAAATATCTCCTGTGATAGAAAAGGGAGTAAGAGGTGGGTCTTAGAATTAGCTCCCTTAGACCCACTCAGGGACAGAGCTTTGGGATATTAATGGCAAATTAGGTACTCATTATGACATGAGCCATTAATTCCCTGGAGGATTTTAATACCTAGGAGAAGATTCAAAGGAAATCCCAACCAGCTGTGGTCTTTTGTACCAAACAGCCTAGCATTCTGCTGGAAATTTGTGTGGACCACATTAAGCCTTACAACTATCGTCTAACAGTAGTATAGCTATCATGTCTTGTCATAACATAACAATATATCATATTATTAAATGGTATATAACATATTGTGTTATATAATAATATGCTATTATGATATAATAAAAAGTCTTGCTATAAGCTGAATTCCTTACATTTGATTGTAAATCAGATTCATTGGTTGAAGATGAAAAAGAGAATGTCTTACAATGTACATTTTCCCAGGATATCCAGCATAGAAAAAAACAGCTCGGAAGATGTGGGATTGGTTTCACAAACAGGCAATTTAATTAGGCCTAGGGTTCCTCTGAGGTTGATGGCTAGTTGATTAGACTAGAGTCCACTGGGTTTTAGCACTCCAGTGGATAAGAAGAGAAACAATGAAGAGTTTACATTAATCAAGGTGGTGTCACACTCAAATGCTAAGCAAGGTCTCAAACCAGCCCTCTGCCAGGCTACCACTTAGCGCACTAATCTTCCTTGAGATCTCAATCTTCTGCTACCACTGATAGCTGTTGGCAACACCCAGGTTTAGAGAAAGGAGATTTTGATGAATGAATGCAAGTTGAAAGATTTCAAACTGAACACTTACGGATTGGCAACTCCAGAGATGGTGGGAACTACTGAAGGACTTTCAGTAACAAGAGGCTCATGATAAATAACTCATTGTAGCAGGAGAACTTCTTTTCTAGTCTTTTATCAATTTTATAGCAAAAATAACAATTGGCTAATCCACTATCTGTGTTTTAATATCTAGCAAATGAGACTGCTCGGCCTAGTTGATTACACCCTTCTTCAAGCTTCAGCTGCTACTTTGGTGGAGTGCTAGTGAGTTACACATAAAATTATCATATATAAAGCTTTCCATCAGATTCTGGGGTTTCATAGATTAGCCTGCAAGGAGGTGTTAAACTTTCCCTAACAATAAACATCTATATAAACTAAGGTTGTCTTTATCCAAATAAATTTACACAAAGAGGCACACATCTAAGTAACTGAGTCCTCATTGCACTCTTTGCCTGGATTCTATCAATTATTTCTATATTATACTGGGGTCCTCAGCAGTCCTAGATAGAGGAAAATGGAAGTACTTCTTCTTTTCTCAACTGATGCTGTCTACCATGCTGTCCTCCTGCCCCTCTCCCTTTTTTTTTCCTTCAAATGTGTGCAGATGCCATATGTATGTATAAATATAAAAGAAGCTCATTTCTTTCCAATAGATCCCTAGTGGGCACTGAGTTTTTACCCTCAGGTCAACTTAGCCGTGAGCTCAATTTTCCTCAGCTGAGTGATCATCTTGATAAACTTCTTAGGGCTTGATCCCTAGAGAATCTTCTTAAATTTAATTTTATTAAAACTTAGGGTTTGAAAACCTTATTTGCATAATTATCTATATTAAGTACTTCTACCTGTTTCTTCAGAGACTTTTCAAGTAAATACTACATTTTTTGGACTTCCAATGTTAGAATTTTAGGCTTGCTCTTTAATCCAGGAGAAATTTTAGAGTAAGAAGACGGTATATGTGTGTGTGTGTTTGTGTGTGTGTGTGTGTGTGTGTGTGAAATTAGCCAAGGATTTGCTTAAAATATACTCTAATGGTCAGAAAAACAGGGTGACAGTTTGTGCGATATTAAGGTATTAGATTAGGAATTTTTCTTCTTAGAGTAGTGAAACCTGAGTTATTAAATTATACCCAGTGCTTGAAAATCAAGAATGATTTTTATCTAAAACGCTTCTAAATTTCCAACATTGCTTCCATTTAAAACAGTATCCTGCTGTCATTCCATATGCAGGAGAAATCTTGAGGCTGATTATTTTTACATCTAGAAATCTAGAAGCTTCTTCTCACCTGTTATGTGATAAACACTGAGGTCAGAGGTTTGAAAGCCACAATGTTGCCCACAGGGATTGAACCCACCTGTGAATCAGTTTTTGTACTTGCCCATTTAAAAATCAATGATCTGAAACTCTTCTGTCAAGAAAACTAGAAAAAGCAGAAGCTATCTTCCTATCAAACCTTCTCATGACCCTAAAAACACACACACACAAACACACACACACACACACACACACACACACACACATTGTACAAAAGGGTTGTCCATGGTCCAGTAAAAGAGTATGAACTTTCAACTAAGGCTGCTGGGTTTAATCTCCCAGGAGACTGGTATGGCTCTTCTCTCTGTGTGCCTGTAGAAAGGTTAACTGAGGCAGGGGAAGACACATCCTGAATGTGGGCAGCAGTGCTTAAGAGAGGATGCCCAGGAAGAAGTGTAGTCTTAGGAAGAAACAAAGACCTCTGAGCAAGGACATGTCTTGCTCTGCTTTTCAGACTCTGTATGAGCCATACTGTGTTGCTATCCCAGAGACCTGGGATGTGAGAGGTTTCCATGATTCAATGGGAATGACCTTAATCAAAATGCCCAATAGTGGGGAGATAGAGCCTGAAGAGACCACCCTCAGTAGATAGACAGGGCTCCCTGTGGAGGGACTGGATAACCAACCCGCCTTCAACCAGAATTGTTTCTGTCAAAGAAATACAAGAATAAAAATGAAACAGAAACTGAAGGTAAAGCCATCCAGTTACCACCCCAGCTTGAGATCCATCTCATGGGCAGGCACCAAATCCTGACTCTATTCCTGATGCTAATTATTGTTGGCAAACAGGAGCCTAGCATGGCCTGTCCTCTGATAGGTTCTACCAGAAGCTGACTGAGACAGGTGCAGGTACATACAGCCAACCATTTGATTGAGGTCCGGGACACCTATGGAAGAGTTAGGGGAAGGGATGACAGAGCTGAAGGGGATGGCAACCCCCTTCAGGAAGAACAACAGTCTCAACTAAACCAGAGCCCTGGGAATTCCCAGAGACTAAGAGACCAACCAAAGAGCTTACATGGGCTGGTCCATGATTCTCACTACATTTGTAACATACAACTGTCTTGTCTGGCTTCAGTAATAGAGGCTGTCTTCAGTGGGAGAGTATGCACCTAATCCTGTAGAGATCTGATGCCCCAGGAAAGAGGGATGTCTATGCCATCACAGAGAGGAAGTGGGTGATGGGTGGAGGAACACCCTCTCAGAGGCCAAGGAGAGAGTGAGTGAGGTGAAGAACATTGGGAAGGGGATCTGAGGGGGCAATATTTGGAATATAAATAGATAAAATAATCAGTTTAAGAAAATGAACCTAATTAAAGATCCATGGTTTTTTAAAACAAACAAACAAACAAACATACAAACAAATAAAACAATCAATGTCTAATGAGCTAAGTGCTCTGGATAGGAGCTGTCTTTTCAATGCCTTACCTCCCAGAACTCCTTACAGTCTGCCTTGTCCAGTTACCACATCCTTGGTACCACTTCTGTAATCCCACTGTAGTATTTGTATATATTCACTAACAATGCTCAACTGCCATTTTGTTAGCAATCCTGTTCAAGGCCAAGACATCCCTGCTGAATATTCTTCCATTACTTTAGAGAGCAACACATTGTTGCTGTCACTACTGTGTGTGTCCTCAACCCTCCCCAGAAGCCAGCTATCAACTCTGAGATATGTGATTCCACTAGGGCAGAGGTCCTCAACCTGTGAGTTACTACCCCTTTGAGAGTCAAACAGATAATTACTTTATGACTCATAACAATAGCAACATTACAGTTATAAAGTAGTAAAAAAATAATTTTATACTTGGGGGTCACCACAGCATGAGGAACTGTATGAAAAAGTCACAGTATTAGGAAAGTTAAGAACCAGTGCACTGGGCAGTAAGAATTTCTTTGGTCAATGATGATTTCCTGAGCACAAGTGTCTTTACAGATCATCTTGATCCTATCAACTACTGTGATTTCCCATATCCCAGTGGTTTCCTGAAACAAATTTTACCATGTTTACATCACAATTTATGATCCAAGATTATGTTTGAAATACCTTTCAGTGAAACATAAATGTGCCAAGTTCAATATGGCGTTGGTAGGGACAGAATGGGATTCCATGAGTGCCAATGACTTCCATGGAAACATGATTTCTTTGTATAATAATGTACATATTTTACAGTTTCTCCTTCAAGCAATGTCCTCCCTCTTATCTTTAATGAGTCCATGATAATCAGAGACAGCAGGAGTTCAGGAAACTAAGGTGAGGCTACTGTCTCTGCAAAAAAAGGTGAGATCTTCAAGATAGCACTTAAGGGTGTGGGACAGAACTCTAAAACCATGAATTTGGAAATACATAATTCCCCAACTATGCAAAAATATAAAGATATAAAATGAATTGTATAAAGGGCTTCAAAAATCTAAAGGGACAAAGGTAGTTACATTATAAGCCAGCTTGTCAGAAAGATACTAAAAAAGGAGATAAAGACATTTAGAGAGTGGTGATTTCAGGAGATCCCTCCCAACTAAAGGGTTTTTTGTTGTTGCTGTTGTTTATGCTTACAACGGTAGACAGATCCTGAGTTTGGAGTTATCCTGGGACTCAGCAAGTTTAGGCCCAGATGTAGTAGAAATGGGGATTTCTGGACTGGGTCCCACCCAGCTAGCTTATTGTCTGTGTTTAACAGAGGCAGGCAGATCTCTGAATTGTTTTTGCAATGTTAAAAGAAAACATGTGCTTGCTGTCTCCTAAGAATTAAGGGGCTCAGGTCACAGGATGCTGATTCAGAGGATAATCAAAAATGGTCCTGGAATAAATAACTGAATTGATACATGAATAAAAAAATGGGAATTTGGTCTCCATGAAATGAGCTAGCCAAAGGTGATAGCAGTTCTTCTTTAGAATTTTTTCTCTAGCAAGAGCTGAACTGTCTAGATACTTCTGAAGAGTAAAAACAGTTCTTCAAGAAATTTTTTCTAACAGGATTTCTGACTTTGGTCAGAAAAATCCATGAAGACTGAAGAGGGAACACAACTATTTTATTTTATTTTATTTTATTTTATTTTATTTTATTTTATTTTA
>NW_021604688.1:8178305-8219215 GCF_004785775.1 Grammomys surdaster | reverse complement strand
TATTTTATTTTATTTTATTTTATTTTATTTTATTTTATTTTATTTTAATGGGAGTTCTTTTTCACAGCCATAAAGCTTGTAGTGAAAATTCCAGCTTTTGCCATTGTGCTGAGACCTTAGCCTCCCTTCAGACTCCTGCTGTCTGTGAATATCATAGAATCATTAATGGTAACAGGCAGGATAGTCCTTGAAGGACAAATGTAATATATGTACCCTGTTATACAAACAGGCTTAACACTCATGGCAGCCATCAACACTTCTGTAGGCCCATGCCTGCTGCCCTGTCTCAGGAGCAAGACTCATGTCATTCTGTCCCTACTGAGGCCATTCTGGACTCGGCATACATGTTTATTTTTCCAGAGTGCAAGTCTAGTATCACTTTCCAAATTGTTTAGCATCTGAAGATACAAGTGATATCAGATTTTGGTGATGAATCTTTTTCAAAATTATATACATGTCAGCTCATGCACTTCTTAGGGCATGAAATGCAATGCTTTCTTGAGGAAGCAGGAGAGAATTTGGAGTGAGCCTGTTCTAGCATTCAAATCTACTCTTGCTCTAAGTAACTCTAGAACACTGAATTGGCTCTTTGGTACCTTTGAAATTCCTCATTTTTTTAAACCATTAAATTTGGGATTATATAAACCTTAAAAGGGCATCTTGAGTATTTCATATGACAATAGTGATCAAGGACAATAATGGCCAATAACTAAATATGTAGCATTGTTATTATTGTTATTATTAGCTGGGATTCCCTGAAGTATTTTATGAGCCTGTTTCTGACTGAAAAAATAGCAACTAGGAAGCAATGCTCTCACTTACTAGTGTGGAGCTCCAGATACAGGAAACTAGATAGCACGGGTTTTAAAAAAATCATATTTGAGAAATAAATATCAGTGGGGGAAATTGTGGCTCTAGTCCCTTTGGTCAGTTGGGTTTTAATAACAATGCCAATGTGATCCCTAGAAGCATTACCTGAGTAAGCTTAGCCTCAGAATCCAATTAGCCCTCCCCCAAGCCATCACATCAGCCAGCATGGAAATGGGCCATTTTATTATAAACTAATTACTATTCACTTTTTATCAGGCAAAAAATCGATTTGTGTAGGACCTTTTAAAATTCAGAAACTGTGGGATGAATTTGTTGAAACAAAGAGGGTCATTAGGAAGTCCTATCACCCATCCACAGCTCTCTCTTGGGTTTTAATTATTCCAGGCACAAGGAAATAGTGAAAGAAGGCAGGTCACTGGGGTCTAGGTAGTTTGAGTCCTCTTTGCTTGGTCTTGCTAAATCTCTGTCAGCTACATGGCCTTCCTTCTTTGTCTAAGACATAAGAGTGATGGCACGGGACCAGGAAACACCATTCTCCTCTAGTCATCCTCAATTAACCATAGGTATGCTGTTCTCCACCCAGCTTGCAGAGTTGGTGAATCCTTGGGGATAGATGTATTGCTCTAGACCCAGCTGAAATGTCTTCATCATAACCTCTGAAGACAATAACTTGAGTGTTTAACTGTTTGGTACCTCAGAAACAGATGACAGTTCCACTAGCATACAAGGGATAGAACAAAGAAACCCATAAATGTTAACATCACAGCCTCCAGTTATACTGTATAACTTATTATCATTCCTGTTCATTATCCTCCATTTGTACTAGACTATAATATAGACAAAAGGACCCATACATTTGTTGTATTTTTTTTGTATTGGAATTTTCTAAATACCTACAGAAGTATCAAGAATTCTAGGTTTGTTAAAGACTCAAATAAACTTTTTATGAATGCATACTTCACACAGTTTCAAACAATCAATCCATTTAATTGCCTCATCTGGTCTATTTTCCATATTTGCAATGTGTCATTTTTGCAACTTTATTGTAATGTCAATATAATAATGGAATATTACAATAGTATTTGTACACCTGTTCCCAAAACTATTATCTTAAATTGGGAGTTCAATTTCCTCTCTATCCCTCTGCATCTCTATGGAAAGCTAAGGAGCTGGCTGTAAAGTTGTCATTCTATCCTGATCTGCTAATGTACATTTACCATGTTTGTAGCAACACCCTGTTGAGTAAATGGTTCTTATCTTTGGGCATGAATGTCTTGGGTTTTCCTGTTGGATTTAATGCCTTTCTACCTTTCCACCTTTATGCCTTCCCAATTTCTAAAAAAAAATCATAAAGAGCCTGTAGCTTAAGCATATGGTTGAATTATCTTACTTAAGAATGTGTTCTAAAGGTGTGCCATCCAAGAAGGGGTAGAAAATGGAGGATTCTGAATGGACTTACTTGTACTTCACAAATTTCAGCCTTTTAGAGAGCAACACATCTGTCTCCCGCTTCTACAGAAACATGTTTACTATGAAAAGAAGGTGCTTCCTATTTTCCTCAGTTGCAATTCTAAGTTATAGGGACAGAAAAACATTTGAGTCTTTCTCTGCTGAAGCTCTTTGTCTACCACCAACATATTAATTTCATAAATTGTACTTTCCTTTACTTATAGATGAGGTCATATCTTTCAATGTTTTCTTGAAAATCCTAATATGTATATTTAATGCAAAAATGCTCTCACTGATGATCTCTAGTAACCTTTAAACATAGACCTTTATTTCCTCGTGTAAAGTCTACATGTGCATTACCAGAGAGTCTAAGCCCTCAACTATATATCACATATGTACAAACAGCACACGCAGACCCCAACCCAAATAAGAACATTTTCTGCCTTTTTATTATACTTTACAATTTTTACTGTTTGTCTTTCATTTAATTTCAGTAATTTAGATTTATAATTATAGTACCAACACATTTTTGTTTCACATACAGTTTTCATTAAAATGTTAAAATATATAAAGATAACTGTCTCTTACTTAATGAACAATATTAGACACTTTGTATGTTTCAAAAATATAACTATGCATTAGGTTTGAGACTTTATATTTCTCCCAATATATAATGAACAGAAATAAATTTCTCAATATTGAATTTAGTAGTTTCTTCAAATGCTTAAAATTATTATTCTCAGATTACAGGTATTATAACCAAGTTAGTCCATTCATGAGTCTTAAAAAATCAAAACACCTGGGATATGCATGGTGTCCTTATAAATCTTGACCTGTCATGCATATTTTAGTTTTAAGTAAGTGCAATCAGGCACCTTCATCTGTGCAATGATTGGGTCTCTTCACAAAATTCTGTGGGAATTTTTTTGAGAAGATTGCTACCATAAAGTGGTCTTAGCGTATATGAGAGTTGTGGTATAGATTGATTGTGACAACCCTAACAATCTTGAGTGACTCAGACACCGTCTACTTAATTTTACATCTCATCCAATTTGGGAATGAAATGTAATTTGGTACTTTTGAAGTTTGGAATTAATGGAAGAGGAATCTGAGCCTGCCTTGAAGTCAGGATGCTCATGCAAAGTCTGGGTCTGTTAAGCTCTCTGGGATTGCATGGGTTTCCTATGAATCAGAGATGAGTTAAAGGTTCTATATAGTTTCTGCCTTTCTGTCCAGTATCTCATGTCTTACACTATTAATTGCTATTCGTGTTCACTATTAATCACAATTTGTATTAGCCTTCTGTTACTCTGATAAATTGTGAAGGGACTTTCATAAGGAAGAAAGGTGCATTTTAGCTCACTGTGTCATATTTAATCTGTGATTTCCTGGCTCCATTATTGGTGGGCTCATGGAAGCCAAAAATGACCAAGAGAATGGGTATGTCGCAACACTCAGTTCAAAGGGATGCCCCTGTTGATCTATCTACCCTGCACTGAAGTCGGAAGGTTCCACTATCTTCCAACAATACACAGGCTGGAACCAAGCCTGTTGCTCATGGGAAACAGTCCCAAACCAAAGGACAGGACATTTTTCATTAGTGGCAAACTAACTTTTGGCACAACTGAATTAACTAATCGTCTTTTCATGTTTGAGTTTTGTGGTAAATCTGATACATGTTTTTGTCTCCCCAAAGTTTTGTACTTATGCCTCTGGATATGCTAAACCCATTGTTTTTGTTTGGTTAGTTTTTGTTTGGTTTTTTGTTTTCTTTTCCTTCTTTTTAAATTCTGTTTAAATCGGAAGAGAAAAACAAGAAACAGGAAGAGAATATAGCAAAGCGTAAGACTTTCTAACAGTGGGCAGGAGGACCTCACACCTGTGATCAGTGATATGGAGCATTATAACTGCAATGCAGCAACCCCAAAGAGTCTCCATAAAGTGCAGGGTTGGATTTGAAAACAAAAAAGTCGTGTTTGTCCATCATTCCGCAGTCACTGTGCATTCTCTTTTGTTGAGGTTCTCTGGGTTACTGATCTTAGGGAAAAAACTTTTTTTAGACTTATGCAAGAGCTTGAAGTATCATCCATTCTATCCAGCAACATGTGTTTTATAGTTCTTTTTATAAAACAAATCATGCATAATTCTCTGCTCATACAAAGTATATACCTTAAGAATATATTAGCCATAGAATTATTAACTCAATATCTATGTTGTGCTAGATTCTGTTCTATCTACATTGTTGTTGTCCATTGAAGATTTTAGGACAGCTATTTTATAGTGGAAATATTTTCAAGTCCATATTACTTGTACTAAAAAATATATAATGCTAATGTCCTAGTTACTTTTTTTTAATCAACTTTCCAACAGCAAAGTCATCTGGTAAAAGAAATCTCAATTAAGATAATACCTCTATCAAATGGCCTGTTAAGAAGGCTATGGAATGTTTTTCTTGAATGATGTGTGTGGAGGAGGGGGCATCTCACTGTGGCCACTGCCATCACTGGGCAGGTAGTTCTGAGTTGTATAAAAAAGGCAAGCTGAGCAGTTCATGAGGAGCAAGTCATTGATCAGCATCCTCCATAGTCTCTTCTTCAATTCTTGCCTCCAGGTTCTTGCCTTGAATTCTTGTTCCCAATACCCTCAATGATGGCTCAGTACCTGGGAGTATCAGATGAAAAACACACTTTCTCTCCAAGTTGTTTTTGACCAAGCAAACCAACCAAGTGTTTATCCCAGCAAGGGAAACCTAACTAGAAAAGCAAGGAATACACATTTAAGTTTGAGAAGTTATATTTGTCTCTAGGTTTATTTTGCACACTTTTGTTTTCCATCACAGTGCATCATAGGACTAGTTAGCTGAACCACGATGACAGCAAGAAAGAAAAGGTATAAGTTTGGGTGTGCAGGGAAGTAAAGAGTATCAGAGAGTCATTGGAAGAGGGGAAACATGATCAAATTTATTATATTGAAATATATTTTCAATTAAGATAATAACTTTAATTTGTATTTGTTTTAAAGTCCTTTTAGTACATGTTGCATGATGAATGACTAGATTTTCACTGTCATCTCTAACAATAGAGTACAGGATATCTAACTTTATGAGATATATGGATACATGGAAGAATGCAACATCACTCAATGCATACAAGGTAAATAAATAAATATTTTTAAAAGTGAAAAGCATCACTATTTGCCTTTATATGCTTATATACATATGTTCATATATATATATATCCATTAATATATAAGTATATGTATATAGTTATATACATACTCATGTGCACACTCAAATACACTCAAATATATACATATATTTGTTCAGGCATCAAGACTGACCTGGATGAGAATTGTCAGAAGCTTGAAAACCCTAGAACTTTCTTACCCCTAAAAACACTTTCCAAGTTTCTATTAGATGGCACCAACTTCTCATCATCAGTGTTTTCTCTCTAAATCAGTTTTTCAAATGTAATAAATACTTAACACTTCAAGTTTTAAATCATATGAGTTTATGTCCAGAACAGGCTTTTTAAACATTTGGATAAATTCTTTAAAGCACAGACATGTCAGATTATTATTTTTAGATTTAAACATGTTCAATAGTCCTAGATGAAAAGGGAAGGGTTGACTGACATCTGAGAAGTACATAATCTCTCCTCTGACCACACTGGCCAAAGGAAGACCATTTTCTCAGAAGTTTCAGAAGAATAGAAACAGTAGAAAGAATATTTAGGTGGGTTTGTTTTATGTTTCAAGGTCCTGTTTTAATGTAGGGAGGTTGGCTGTATCAGCACTTTACATAATTCTGTGGTTACTTGAAAGGTAGGACAGTTTATGCTTTCTACTAATTTCACCTAGGAATTGAAGCGACAAATTTTGGGTTTATTCATGCTGAAATCGTGGACATATCTCGTTCATGTCAATTATCTTCTGTATTTATTTAAGTAAACAGAGATCCTCTAAGGAATTTATTCCCTATCAAATACCCATTCTGAATAGCTCTTGGCTTCCTGTGTTTGGATATTCTTCCATTAATCTCATTCTATGCCTTCCCACCTTCTTTCCTTCTCCCTTTCTTCAACACCCACTCTGAGGCCTCTCTACTAAAATTTGTTAATATTTTAACATTTGTTCCACTTTTAGTATACAAAGCATGTATTTGGCCATCAATTCTAGGCTAGAGTCCATCAAGGAAAGAATTTAAGTAGCTAATCATGTCACGGCCATAGTCAAGAGTAAAGAGAATAAATCCAATTTTGCTTCTTGTTACCTCAGGTTGATTTCTCTACTGTTATACAATCTATGAGTAATTGACAAAGGGATGTTGTTGCTCTCATTGGACCCTCCATTGACATACCCACAAAAAACCAAAGTTATACAAGCAGGCATAATTGAGTCTCTGTTCCGAGGTGATTCTTGGTTGTGCCAACTTCACAATAAAAGATAACCACAGTTTCATTAATCCAACAGCCTTTCAAATTGAAGCGTGTCTCGTTGTCATTAAAGCATTATACTTTGAAACTAAGCCTTAATATAGTCAACTAATATAAGAGGGTTACTTTTCCCACCTTCTTGGCAAAACTGTGAACCCTAGCATTAGTACCAAATCTGGTTACTCTGCTTCATATGAGCAAGCTTGAGCTTTGGAATTTATGTCAAGAGATCATCGTTCACTTCTGGAACTTTCAGAACCTGTTCCAGTTCCTTACACATAAGATAGTCACATTATCTGGGGGCAAATGACACTCTGGCTGAGAGCTTCATGATAAGTTAGCATTACTTGAATAAATTCAGTTTGGGAGAAGGCTAGAGACTCATTAATTATTACCTTCTTCCTCCCACCGAACACAGTCTCAAAAAAACAAGGCATCAGCCCAGGTGCATATTTCACATTCAGGAGCTATTTATTTCTAAGCAGTTGGAATACAGCTCAATTCCACAGTGAAGAAGCAAATTTCTTCCTGATACTTCTTTTCCTGTCTATTTGGTTGTTTACATTTTTAGCTTTCAGAATAAGAAAAAAACTGTCAGAATAAAACAAAAGGGGAACACATTTGTCTTAAAAACCCACACATTTGTTACTTTGTCTTACTTATTCAGAACAGGTTAGCTGCCGATGTTCAGAAACCTGCTTCATCTTCATACAGGCCTTCAGCATTTCATTTTTTCCCTGACATCCACACTGAACTCAGAAGAATTCCTTATTTATTTTAATGTGATTTTAAACACTGCTGTGCTCAGCATCTAAATCTGTATCAATCAAAGCATCAGAGTGAAACGATTTTCTCAGAAGCAAGTACAAACACATGCATACTATCTATCTATCTATCTATCTATCTATCTATCTATCTATCTATCTATCCATCCACCTACTTACCTATCCATCCATGCATCTATTATCTCCAGATGCATACATATATACAGGAATGCATATGTATATATGTATGCATATACATGCTTATGCCCACATAAACATACACACATATACAAATATACATAAATATATACATATATACACATACACATGAACACACATATATTTCCACATGCATATATAGACAAGTATGTCTAAATACATAATACATACACGCATATCTACATAAGCAATATATATATGTATATATATAGACACATGCACACATAAAATACACATATTTTTATACATATATCTCCACATAGACAAATACATGCATATATAGACAAGTATATATGTATACATATTCACATGCACACACAAGCATGTATGCATTCATATACATAATCAAATTTATAGGAATACAAATTTATGAAGTTTAAAATTTACCTATCTCATGTCCCTTGTATTAAGCAACTATTTGTAGCTGTGAGAAAATACGAGATATATATCAACTTTAAAAAAAGAGGCTTATTTTGGCTCATAAAGAATCTTTGAGCCCCAGATTACATCTCTGAATTTCCTTCAATCCTCTGGTAACAAAGAAGCAACATGGCAGAAGAACATGTGGATAAATACTGAATACTTTACCACAGTCAAGAATGAGAAGAAGACAACCCAACAAGAGAGGGTAGGGGCAAATAGAGCGGGACAGAGGCAGAGATAGAGAGAGACAGAGACTGAGGTTGTGAGTTACTATGTGGGTAGCTTCTGGGAACAGACTGTACAAGAGCAAACTGTACTACTTTTAACTGGTAAGGAAATTTGAGAATATTAAAACATGTAAGTCTTTCCCATTATTAATAATTTGGCATTTATTTTGGTTGGAAAAGTATCTCTATGAAGAGAATCAAGGACCATACAGTGCTATGGAACTACTGACAGATACGGTTTCCTAATTGGATAGATGGCTGTAAAATTATCTATCTATCTATCTATCTATCTATCTATCTATCTATCTATCATCTATCTATCTATTTATCTATCCATCCATCTGTCCATCCATCCACCCACCCATGCACCCACGCACCTACCTGCCTACCTAACCACCTACCTACCTATATGAGCTATTGTAAGTGGACAACAATCAGACTAATTATCCTTGCCAGCTTAGAGATACTGTGATATCAGTTTTGGTGCAAAGAATAAATTACAAAGAGAGAAAGATGCAAAAATAGTGCAAAGAAGAAAGTCACTCAGAGAGAAGGGTGAGACAGGTGGGCAAGTCAAATTACAAAGAAGAGAGGAAACAGATGCTCTTCTCACAGGGCGAATATTTTGGAAAACTTACACTTGAATTTATAAGTCTCACAATATTTCCTCAGTTTCCTCAGCCAGTTTGTCCAGGGTGCTGCCTTGTAGAGGGATGACACCACAGCTTTCTCATGGAAGGACTTTCTCATAAAGGACTTTCTCATGGAAGCCAAAGATTGTCCACATACTCTCTCACACAATTTCTTTCCCTGGTGGGACCCACTGTGGCTTTAGAGAGACCTCTGGTTCTTTCAGCTGCCATCAATTTTACGTGAAATTATTTAACTATTTTTATTCTTTTCTTGTTTTTAGGTGTTTCTTTTAACAGAATTGAAACATTCAAAAATTTCATCAAGCCATGAAATATTCTATTTTTCAGCCAAACTACCCCTTTTTCCCCCAAGTAGGACACATAAAGTTTAATTTCCTGACCTCTTCTATTGATGTATGGCAGTCATTTTTCCACAACATTAGACTAGGTAATCTATTCTTAGGGGAACCTTGTCAAGCCTGACTGATATTCTGCATTTTTCTTTCTTTTTTTTTCAAATTTATTTTTTTTTTTGCTCTTTTCCCTCCTTCATAGTTTCTGCTATGGAAATATGGCAATAATAATACAACATCTATGGAAAATGGGATGCTTTTAGCAACCCATGATGCTAAGATAAAGCAAGGGAGAGAAAGGTCAGGCTTGAAAATGAAATAAAATAGTACATTTGCATCTTGAGAGAAATCCATGGACTCGGTGAGTAAGTTCCCATCTGTAGAATGTTTTGAGTTGAATTTTCTACTGGAAGATGAATGTTGCTGTCAGAGAAATGTGCTGGCAATGACAGCCACAGAGACCACTGCTCGTGCAGAGGAGACTCTGAGACATAGCCAGATTTCCAGTCTCTTGAGAAAGCATCTCACTGTACTTGTTTATAGGGACCACAGGACAGCAGTCTCATTTCCTCTGGGCTGAGCTCAGTGCCAAGATTAGAGTAGGCATGATCTTTATTGTCTCAACTAGATTTGGCACTTCCTCTTTCCTCCACTTTCTACCCAGTGGTCAATCAGAAAAAGGACAAAAGTCAACATGTTCTTATTTTCTCTCTGGACAAACAAGACACTGGGCAGCTGTCAGATTGAAAAACCTTCTACTCACAATCAATTTATGTGTGGCTCAAACAATGAAGCTGGGAAGGCATTGTAAAAAGGTTAGGTTTGTTACAGGAGGCCTGGGCCAGATCAGGCCAGAGGGTGGGAACAAGGAATTAACCCAGATACTTTTACAGTCCTTAGCTTAGTGGGACTGCTAACAGACAAACAAACAAACAAACAAAGAAACAAAAAACAGGTATCATGAAACTTTGGTCCATTTTTACAGTAACTCAGAATAGGGCACTGGTTACTTTTTAAATTAAAGAGTGGAGACCGTCCTAAAAAACTTCGCACAAAATCATGCATTCTTTTTTTTTTAAGTTTTTTTTTTTATTGGATGATTTATTTACATTTCCTATGTTGTCCCCTTACCCCATCCCCCACCACCCCCTCGGAACCCCCAATCCCCTCGCCCCTCCTCCTTCTTCTCTGTGGATGTAACCTCTATCTACCCCACCCCCACTCCCACCTCCCCACCCTCAAAATTCCCACCCCCTGGGGCATCCAGCCTTCATGAGGTCAAAGTTCTCTTCTTCCACCTATGCCCAGCAGGGTCCTCCACTTTTACATATTCAGCTGAAGCCCTGGATCCCCCCCTAAGTGCTCCCAGGCTGGTGGTTTAGACCCTGGGAGCTGTGGTTGGTTGGTATTGTTGCTCTCCTCATGGTGCCTTAAATCCTTTCAGCTCCTTCAGTCTTCACTCTAACTCCTCTATTGAGAACCCCATGATCAGTTCAATGGCTAGTTGTGAGCATCTGCCTCTGAGTATGTCTGACTCTTGAAGGCCTCTGAGGAGATATCCATATCAGGCTCTTATCAGCATGCACTTCCTGTCTTCCACATCAGCATCTACCTTTGGTGATTGCACATGGCATAGATACTCAGGTGGAGTGGTCTTGAGACGGCCCCTCCTTCAGTTTCTGTCCCTCACTTTGTCTCCATATTTGCTCCCTTGAGAATTTTGTTGCTCCTTCTAAGAAGGACCGAATCACCCTCACTTGGTCTTCCTTCTTTATGGGCTTCATGTGGCCTGTGAGTTGCATCTTAGGCATTTCAAGGTTCTAGGCTAATATCCAATAATCAGTGAGTGAATACCATGTGTGTTCTTTTGTGATTGGCTTACCTCACTCAGGATGATAATTTCTAGTTCCATCCATTTACCTAGGAACCTCTCGAATTCATTGTTTTTAATAGCTGAGTAATACTCCATTGTGTAAATATACCACATTTTTTGAATCCATTCCTCAGTTGAAGGACATCTGGGATCTTTCCAGCTCCTGGCTATTATAAATAAGGCTGCTATGAACATAGTTGAGCATATGTCCTTATTATATGTTCGAGCATCTTCTGGGTATATGCCTAGGAGTGGTATAGCTGGATCCTCGGGTAATGCTATGTCCAATTTTCTGAGGAACCGCCAGACTGATTTCCAAAGTGGTTGCACCATCTTGCAGTCCCACCAACAATGGAGGAGTGTTCCTCTTTCTCCACACCCTTGCCAGCATCTACTATCACCTGAGTTTTTAATCTTAGCCATTCTGACTGGTGTGAGATGGAATCTCAGGGTTGTTTTGATTTGCATTTCCCTGACGACTAAGGATGCTGAACATTTCTTTAGATGCTTCTCGGCCATTCGAGTTTCTTCTGTTGAAAATTCTTTGTTAAGCTCTATACCCCATTTTTTAATAGGGTAATTTGGTTGTCTGGAGTCTAATTTCTTGAGTTCTTTGTATATATTGGATATTAGCCCTCTATCAGATGAAGGATTGGTAAAGATCTTTTCCCAATTTGTTGGTTGTCGTTTTGTCCTATTGACAGTGTCCTTTGCCTTACAGAAACTTTGCAATTTTATGAAGTCCCATTTGTCAATTCTCGATCTTAGAGCATATGCCATTGGAGTTCTGTTCAGGAACTTTTCCCCTGTGTCCAAGTATTCGAGGCTTTTCCCCACCTTCTCTTCTATTAGTTTCAGTGTATCTGGTTTTATGTGGAGGTCCTTTATCCACTTAGACTTGAGCTTTGTACAAGGGGATAAGAATGGATCAATTTTCATTCTTCTACATGTTGTCTTCCAGTTGAACCAGCACCATTTGTTGAAAATGCTGTCCTTTTTCCACTGGACAGTTTTAGCTCCTTTGTCAAAGATCAAGTGACCATAAGTGTGTGGGTTCATTTCTGGGTCTTCAGTTCTATTCCATTGATCTTCCTGCCTGTCTCTGTACCAATACCAGGTAGTTTTTATCACTATTGCTCTGTAGTACAGCTTGAGGTCAGGGATGGTGATTTCTCCAGAAGTTCTTTTATTGTTGAGAATAGTTTTTGCTATCCTGGGTTTTTTGTTATTCCATATGAATTTGAGAATTTCCTTTTCTAACTCTGTGAAGAATTGAGTTGGGATTTTAATGGGGATTGCATTGAATCTGTAGATTGCTTTTGGCAAGATGGCCATTTTTATTATATTAATCCTGCCAATCCATGAGCATGGGAGATCTTTCCATCTTCTGAGATCTTCTTCAATTTCTTTCTTCAGAGACTTGAAGTTCTTGTCATACAGGTCTTTCACTTGCTTGGTTAGATTCACACCAAGGTATTTTATATTATTTGCAACTATTGTGAAGGGTGTCATTTCCCTAATTTCTTTTTCAGTCTGTTTATCTTTCATGTAGAGGAAGGCTACTGATTTGTTTGAGTTGATTTTATAACCAGCCACTTTGCTGAAGTTGTTTATCAGGTTTAGGAGTTCTCTGGTGGAAGTTTGGGGGTCACTTAAGTATACTATCATATCATCTGCAAATAGCGATATTTTGACTTCTTCCTTTCCTATTTGTATCTCTTTGACTTCTTTTTGCTGTCTAATTGCTCTGGCTAAGACTTCCAGTACTATATTGAATAGGTAGGGGGAGAGTGGGCAACCTTTTCTAGTCCCTGATCTTAGTGGGATTGCTTCAAGTTTCTCCCCATTTAACTTGATGGTGGCTACTGGTTTGCTGTAAATTGCTTTTACTATGTTTAGGTAGGGGCCTTGAATTCCTGATCTTTCCAAGACTTTTATCATGAAGGGATGTTGAATTTTGTCAAATGCTTTCTCAGCATCTAGTGAGATGATCATGTGGTTTTTTTCTTTAAGTTTGTTTATATAGTGGATTACATTGATGGATTTCCGAATATTGAACCATCCCTGCATTCCTGGGATAAAACCTACTTGATCATGATGGATGATTGTTTTGATGTGGTCTTGGATTCGGTTTGCTAGAATTTTATTGAGTATTTTTGCATCAATGTTCATAAGGGAGATTGGTCTGAAGTTCTCTTTCTTTGTCGGGTCCTTGTGGGGTTTGGGTATGAGTGTAATTGTAGCTTCATAGAACGAATTGGGTAGTGTTCCTTCTGTCTCTATTTTGTGGAATAGTTTGAAGAGAATTGGTATTAGGTCTTCCTTGAAGGTCTGATAGAATTCAGCACTAAAACCATCTGGTCCTGGGCTTTTTTTAGTGGAGAGGCTTTTGATGACTGATGCTATTTCCTGAGGGTTTATGGGACTATTTAGATGGTTTATCTGCTCCTGGTTTAACTTTGGTACCTGGTATCTGTCTAGGAAATTGTCCATTTCATCCAGGTTTTCCAGTTTTGTTGAGTATAGGCCTTTGTAGTAAGATCTGATGATTTTTTGAATTTCTTCAGTTTCTGTTGTTATGTCTCCCTTTTCAGTTCTGATTTTATTAATTTGGTTACTGTCTCTGTGCCCTCTGGTTAATCTGGCTAAGGGTTTATCTATCTTGTTGATTTTCTCAAAGAACCAACTCCTGGTTTTATTGATATTTTGTATTGTTCTTTCTGTTTCTATTTGGTTGATTTCAGCCCTGAGTTTGATTATTTCCTGCTTTCTACTCCTCCTGGGTGTATTTGCTTCTTTTTGTTCTAGAGCTTTTAGTTGTGCAGTCAACTTGTTAGTGTGTGCTCTTTCCAGTTTCTTTTTGTAGGCACTTAGAGCTATGAGCTTTCCTCTTAGCACTGCCTTCATGGAGTCCCACAAGTTTTGGTATGATGTGTCCTCATTTTCATTGAATTCTAAAAAGTCTTTTATTTCTTTCTTTATTTCTTCCTTGGCCAAGTCATCATTGAGTAGAGAGTTGTTCAGTTTCCATGTGCACGTGGGTTTTCCATTGGTTTTGTCATTATTAATGACCAGTCTTAGTCCGTGGTGATCTGATAAGATGCAAGGGATTATTTCAATCTTTTTGTATCTGTAGAGGCTTGTTTTGTGACCAATTATATGGTCTATTTTGGAGAAGGTACCATGAGGTGCTGAGAAAAAGGTATATTCTTTTGTTTTAGGATGAAATGTTCTATAGATGTCTGTTAAGTCCATTTGGTTCATAACTTCTGTTAATTTCAAAGTGTCTCTGTTTAGTTTCTGTTTCCATGATCTGTCCATTGCTGACAGTGGGGTTTTGAAATCCCCCACTATTATTGTGTGAGGTGTAATGTGTGTTTTGAGCTTTAGTAAAGTTTCTTTTATGTATGTAGGTGCCATTGCATTTGGAGCATAGATGTTCAGAATTGAGAGTTCACCTTGGTAGATTTTTCCTTTGATGAGTATGAAGTGTCCTTCCTTATCTTTTTTGATTAATTTTGGATAAAAGTCGATTTTATTTGATATTAGAATGGCTACTCCAGCTTGTTTCTTGGGACCATTGGCTTGAAAAATTGTTTTCCACCCTTTTATTCTGAGGTAGTGTCTGTCTTTGTCACTGAGGTGCGTTTCTTGTATGCAGCAAAATTCTGGGTCTTGTTTGTGTATCCAGTCTGATAGTCTGCGTCTTTTTATTGGGGAATTGAGACCATTGATGTTAAGAGATATTAAGGAAAAATGATTGTTGCTTCCTGTTATTTTTGTTATTAGAGGTAAAGTTATGTTTGTATCTTCTTTTGGGGTTGTTGGAAGATTACTTACTTGCTTTTTCTAGGTTGTAGTTTCCCTCCTTGTGTTTGCATTTTCCATCAATTATCCTTTGAAGTGCTGGGTTTGTGAGAAGATATTGTGCAAATTTGGTTTTGTCATGGAATATCTTGGTTTCACCATCTATAGTGATTGAGAGTTTTGCTGGGTATAGTAATCTGGGCTGGCAATTGTGTTCTCTTAGGGTCTGTATGATGTCAGTCCAGGCTCTTCTGGCTTTTGTAGTCTCTGGTGAGAAATCTGTTGTAATTCTTATAGGTCTGCCTTTATATGTTACTTGACCTTTTTCCCTTACTGCTTTTAGTATTTTTTCTTTGTTTTGTGCATCTGATGTTTTGATTATTATGTGACGGGAGGTATTTCTTTTCTGGTCTAGTCTATTTGGTGTACTGTAGGCTTCTTGTATGTTTATGGGCATCTTGTTCTTTAGGTTAGAGAAGTTTTCCTCAATAATTTTGTTGAAGATATTTACTGGCCCTTTAAGTTGAGAATCTTCATTCTCATCTATACCTATTATCCTTAGGTTTGGTCTTCTCATTGTGTCCTGGGTTTCCTGGATGTTTTGAGTTAGGAGTTTTTTGCATTTTGCATTTTCTTTGACAACTGTGTCAATATTTTCCACCGTATCTTCTGCATTTGAGATTCTCTCTTCTATCTCTTGTATTCGGTTGGTGATGCTTGCGTCTGTGACTCCTGATCTCTTTCTTAGGTTTTCTATCTCCATGGTTGTCTCCCTTTGAACTTTCTTTATTGTTTCTATTTCTAGTTTCAGATCCTGAATGTTTTTGTTTAATTCCTTCTTTGTGTTTTCTTCCATTTCTTTAAGGGATTTCTGTGATTCCTCTTTAAGGGCTTCTATCTGTTTACTTGTACTCTCCTGTATTTCTTTAAGGGAGTTACTTAATTCCTTCTTATAATCCTCTATCATCATCATGAGAAGTGATTTTAATTCTGAATCCTGATTTTCAGGTGTGATGAGGTGTTCAGGGCTTGCTATATTGGGAGAACTGGGCACTGATGATGCCAAGAAACTTTGGTTTCCGTTGCTTATGTTCTTGCGCTTGCCTTTCGCCATCTGGTTAACTCTAGTGGTACCTGCCCTCACTGTGTAAAACTGGAGTCTGTATTTCCAGTTATCTTGCTTATTGCAGAGCTCCTCAGGGTCCAGAGGTCTCTGTGGTCTTATGCTCCTAATCTCCTGGGTGGAAGAACTCCTGGGACTCAGGCCACCTCTTGGATCTGGAAATCCTTCTGCTCTGAGTGCAGTGGGTCCTCGATGACTCAGGATTCAGTTTCAGCTGCTCTGAGTGCAGTGGCTCCAGCTGCTCTGAGTGCAGTGGCTCCAGCTGCTCTGAGTGCAGTGGCTCCTGGATGACTCAGGATTCAGTTTCTCAACAGGACAGGAGCAGACCGACTCTGTGTCTGCTCCAGCCCAGAGGACCAGGCAGGGGCCAAAATCATGCATTCTTGATGTCAAAAAAATGGTATTATAATATTATCATAAATATTATCATGGCATTACCATGGTAGAGAGTCCAGCCAGTGCTTTGAGATGGTTATCAAAATTTGAGATGAATATAGGAGATAGAAGTTGTGCTTGTGTGATAAAGGTGCCCTATGGAGAGCAGAGTGCCCCCCACGTGCAAATGAGACAGTGAAGCCCCAGAAACAAAGACAGGATTCAGTAGGCAAGGCCCCCCAATGACATGAAAGCATATGGTGCTACCTGTGTGTCTCTGAATCTCTTCTAATGGCACAAGTAACCGCTTAAACTCTGTATGGGTACAGTTATACTTGGAGAGATCGGATTCAATGAGCTATGATGCTTTTCTCTCAGTACAGGTGATGTACTGCCCTTTTGTCTTGTCTATTCTCTAAGATTATGTTTTATAATTTCAATAAATATATAACACTGAATAACTCAGTAATATGTAAACTTCAAGTGCATTTATTATCTCATTAGGTGACTAGAATTATAGCAGTTAAAATTATTTTCATGAAGACTCAGTATTCAGTGACAAAAATAAAATGCCCTGAAGTGCTCCCTGCAGTATATATGATTCTGGTGAAAACATTTGGGCTTTAAGAAAAAGTTTATTGTCTTGCTTGTTCCTTGACTATTTGCCTCTATTGTATTGTTAGTTCTTCTACCTAGAACTGACCTTAATACTTGCACGCAATTAAAATGGTATAAAAGCAAAGAGGAGGAACGGAATGGGATAGGGGTTTTCTAGGGAGGGGAAATGGGGAAAGGGGATGACATCTGAAATGTAAACAAATAAAATAGTCAATTTAAAAAAAATTAGAAACAGAAAATATTTAAATTCATTTAGTAAAATAATTGGCAATATTTCCTCATATTGTACATAGACAAAGCCCCCATTTCCTATTATTCTTAAGTCCTGCTAATTCACCTATTTTGAATATATTAAAACTAATATCTTCTCACAGTTAATAATAGTCCCACATGAACTCTCCTTCTTTGCATTGATATCTTAGCAGAAGTAACAATTGTGTGTTCCATGACGGGACCTGAGTGTTGATGTGTTAAATGCTTAGTACTTCAGAGTTAGTCTAAGAAATAAACATACCAACCAGCTAAAATAATCAGAAACGCTACATGATTCCTTCTGGCCTTATTGCTTGTTTTCCCTGAATGGACAGATCCTACCTTGGTTTGCATTTTAGTACAGTTTGAATGTGTCTTGTTCTCAGTGAGCATTCATTTAATTTTTGAAATAGATTCTTCTCTTATAAAATAGCTCCCTTCCCTCTACTCTTCCTAGCACCTTCCCATTCTTCTCTACTTTAGGTGAATTTCCTCCTCAATTCTGTTTCCTCTTTGGAAAAGAGCAGGCCTCCAAGACACAGCAGTCAACCAGGATAAAGTGAAAGTCTTCATATTAAAGATAGAGAAGGGAGCTGAAAAAGAGAAGAAAAGTCCAAAAAGCAGGCAAAATAGTGAGAGACACACTCACTCTCAATTAGGAGTCTCACAAAAACACCAAACTAACAGCAATTACAGACTCAGTTCAGGACTTGTGCTTACCAATTCAGTTGCTGTGAATCCATGTTACACCTTCTTAGCTGATATATGGGCCATGTTCTCCTGGTATCCTCCATCACCTTTAGCTTCTACCATTTTTGTTCCATCTTCCACTGGGTTCACCAATGCCTGAGGGGTGCACCGTGTGCCCACATACAAACACTCTTACCAGCTCAAAGCTGTCCTTACTATCTTAGGCTCAATTTTGTCCTTTTGCCCTTCCTTCCTTTCTTTCCTCCTCTTCCTCCTCTTCCTCTTCCTCTTCTTCCTCCTCCTCATCTTCCTCCTCTTCCTCTTACTCATTCTTCTCTTTCTCCTCCTCTTCTTCCTATTCCTCTTCCTCCTCCTCCTCCTCCTCTTCCTCCTGTAAATGCATGAACTCACTGTATAGTTCAGGCTGGCCAGGAACACAGTAACATAGTTGCTCTCAGACATAGCACAACTACCCTGACTCAGCCTGCTTCCTGTTAGGACCAAAAAACTCAGTTATGCTTTAGACTGGCTACTGGGGGAATTGGATCTGAGGCCTTACACACACTCCTAAAGCACAGTTATATCACCAGCTTTATTCAAGGTTTTAAAGGAATATTCATTGTATAGGCATGATTAATGGAATCATTGGTCATGGATGGCCAACTCATTTTATTGCCTCTCTAACATCTACAGAGGTGCGTAAGCCTGGAGTGAGGACAAAGGGATAACTCGTTCATCTCACACTTATTCCTGTGGCAACCAGTTTCATACTCTAAGCTTTGACTCCTTAGGTTAAAAGCAGGTATGGACATGTTGGAGAAGGACCACTTGTGAAATAGATAAAGGATGTCCATTCTCCTCTCCATGAATTAAATGAAGGATGTCCATTTTTCCCTAGCCCTGTGCTGAGAACAAGGAACTAGGACCTAATGTCTATTCTATCAGTGTTGGATGGATAACATAACACTATTTATGATGTTTCTGTCCCTGACCTTTCATTCACTCCCCTCTCCTTTTCCTTCATCCTCCATTCCCTTTCCTTTCTCTATCCCTTGTTCTCTTCCTTTCTCCCATTCCATCTTCCTTCCTTTCCTTCTTTCCTTCCTCCCCTCTTTCTTCTGTTCTTTTGTTTCTTATTCTTTTTTCTTATTCACATGTTTGTTCCCAGGGACCAAGAAATTAGACATATGTGAAACTAAACAAATACTAGCTGAAGTCTATTTTCATATCTATTTATCTATATCCTGACCTAATTAGTGATCAAAGGTCACATTTTTGGAAAAGACAAACTATAAATGGAAAATGTTTAACCCAAAATTAGAAATATAAATATTTTCTTATTTGAAATGGTGTTACTAAAATATGATGAATGAACAAATGAAATCTATCTGCAGCCCAATTAAAATTAATTTTGCTTGGTCCAGGATGCTAAATAACTTCAGGGCTTTTTGAAATCAGCTTCATATCAGCACTCTGCCTCATCGCACCCAGGAATTACACTTGTAAGTCAAAACATTATCTTAAAAGACAGTGTAAAAACTGATGTTAAAAAAGACATTTTGGATACTAATATATTGATTGCAGGTCCATGGAAAGAACTTTCTTATCATCTGTGTCAAATTCCATCTACAAAATAAAGCAGTCAAAGACCAGACATATCTAAACAGGATACCATGATGGTCAGTATGGCTATCAACTTGACAGTGTCTAAATTCACCCTGGTCCTGTTTGTGAAGAAGTTTGTACATTACCTTAACTGAATTGAAAAGTGCCATCTTAAATATGGTTGCTATTATTCCATGGATAGAGGCTGAGGATTGGCAAGATACAGAGAGAAAGCCAGATAGAACAGCAATGTTTACCTTTTCTGCTTTTCAACACTGCAACACATGACCTGATGCTTCATGTTCCTGCCACCATGAATATCTTTAATATACTGTAACCTCAAACTGATAGCCAAACCTTTGTTTTTATGTTACTTTTGTCTAGTATATTTTTTCAACAATGGTAAGTTCTAGTACAGATACACTGATGCAGAACACTGAGGTTTTTCTTTTCTTTTTTTAATGTCATGCTGGAGAAACTGGCTTGTGAAGGGAGGGATTGTCAGCATTTAGATTTATCTCACCATACCTGGAAGTGCTATTACTTGAACAGGACACACATTCTAACTCTCCCTAGATTTAACTGTGTGGAATTGTCTCTCTGTCTACACAGAGACAGAGACAGCAGAGAGATCAGAGAGATAGGGAGAGAGAGAGAGAGAGAGAGAGAGAGAGAGAGAGAGAGAGAGGTGCTTCTGTGGTTTTCCATTAGTGGAAGGAGCATATTCTTTTATGGAGACACAGATGCTACTCTCCCAGGCTCCTGCTGTGCTATTCTGCATGTAGGATGATTCACTCATTCAAAGAGAGGCTGGCAAAGGTGCTTAGAGACTGTTTTAGCACTTTATTTGTCCCAATTATCTTCTCTGCCTATTAGGGTGAATGGAACATCACAGGCATTGCTTATCACAGGCTTTGTATTCACTAATAACGCTGTTGTTTATTACAGCAAGCATGCTGTATGCAGTCAGCTCCGCTTCTGTTAATCCCCATGGCTCCAACTTCTTCTTTTCCTTTATCTTTTTTTTTTTGCAAACCTATTCAAAACAAATTAGATCCTACTGAACCGACCAGGTTTCCCACAGCTTGTGCTTCTTCCTTAGGATGAGTTCTTGAATTGGGCTTCGAGTTGATTGGTTTCAGTCTGAAAATCCTACACAACATAAGAGGGTATGCCACCTGCAAGGCCATCTATCCAGCCATATTTCAATGGCAAATGCCTATCTGGGCACTTCCGACCAGGTGCTAGAAGCCTGAACTGCATGTGTTCCTGAAACCATCAGAGAACTGAATGCTGCAAATAGTTGTTTTTCCATCATTTTGACTTTCCAAAAGTCCTCTTTCTCCACACACTGTTTTACAGAAGCCTGCTCAGAGAATCTACAGGGCCTGAAGCCTGCTGAAAGTGCTGGTTAAATAAAAAAAAGGCTCTTATTTGGGCCTATAGGAAAGATATTATCCTGTAGTCTATTATTCCTGAGCAGTGTGGAACTTGAAGAGGTCTTTCTCAGTCCTCTCTCCTATAGGGGCTTACTGTAGCCTTGTGTTCATTGCTTTATTTAACATCCAGTGATGGTAGCTTACAAATCAAAAGTGAAGAACTTAGTTTTGTTTATAGTCACCTATTATCCCTGGGCAACCTCCTTTTGTGTAGCATTTAAAATTTTGGTGACTTAGAGAACTACAGGTTACAAGGTAGAGTAGAGCAATTAGGTGGGTAGATTCTGTTTAGATTAGGGAAGTTAGAAACAACTAGAGATATGCCTTAAGGAAAAGGAAATACCAATTCACTACTGAGGATCATGGACATTTATGTTTCAAAATATACCAGAACCCAGGTCCACATGAGTACAAAAGACTGTAGTTTTGACCATTACATCTCTGATTTGCTAGCTGTAGATAAAGTGTGAGCTTAATTGAACTCAGTGAAAAAAATCTGGTCTTTGGATTCAAGAAGACTGGCTCTTTCAATCTAGAATCTTTCTTTATTTTAAAAATTTATTTCTAAAGATCTTTACTCTGTATCCTTGTGTGTGCACATGCCATTGTGTACATCTTCAAACATGAGGCATTCACATGTGTGTGGAGACCAGAAGACAACCTCTGGTGTAGTTCCTCAAAACCTACATTAAAAAAAAATGAGACAAGGCTTACTGCTTGTGTAATTAAAGTACGCTGGGTAACCAATGAGCATTAGGGAGCCTGTCTCTGTCTCCACCATAATGGGATTACAAACACACATCACAGCACTGGGTATTGCCTTTTTTCCCTTTATAATGTAAGTACCAGAGATCAAACCTCATTCTGAAATCTTGTCAAGGCTGTAAGGCAAGCACTTTACTGACTGAGTTATCTTCCCAGAACCTTAATCTCTTTCTGAGTTACAGTTTCCTCAGTATTAAAAGGAAAGAACTAGCACAACATAGCGTTAGCAAGGAGCCCAGCATGGCTGTCCTCTTAGAGGCTCTACTAGCAGCTGAGTGAGACAGATGCAGATTCTCAAAGGCAAGGACTGGACTGAGAGCTGGACCTCTTATGTAAGAGTTTTGGGAAGGATTGAAGGAATTGAAAAGGATAGCAACTCCATAGAAAGAACATCAGTGTCAACTAACCTGGACCCCTGGGAGCTCCCAGAGACTGAGCCACCAACTAAAGAATACACGAGCTGGTCTGAGGCACCCAGTACATATGCAGCAGAGGACTGCCTTGACTGGCCTCCATGGGAGAGCATACACCTAATCCTGTAGAGACTTGATGCCCCAGACAGGTAGGAATGGGGCCTCCTATAAGAGAAAAAGAGGAGGCATGGAAGAAGAAACTCTGCAAAGAGGAAAAAAGAGAGAGCTAAATATTATAAAGAAATAATAACGGCTAGAAATGTCAGTCAATATTGAAAACATAGAAACCTGAAATCTGCCACTCTATATGCTAGAAACATAAGTGTGGAAACTGGGCACGTTATTTGTAGTCTCCTGTTACTGTGTTTTAAATATGGAAGCCAAGTGTCTTAGCTTGTGTTGAAATGTTCTCTGCTTTACTAGTTTGACATTGTAAAGTGAATGTAAAATAAAAAAGTTCAGGTTTATGGAAGAGCATGATGAGTTCTTTGCAGACAAAAGGAAGGAGATAAGACTTTAGATAAATTTTCAAATCCATAAGGATGTGGCACAAACAATTAGAGAGGCCCCAGGGAAGGACACAATTCCAGATAACCTCACCCAGAGTCAACAGTGATAAAATATAAAAAGATGTTGTATCTATTAAGAGATTCAGAGGCAGCATGTCCAGCTGGCCTGGATCTCCTAAATGTGAGAATGGCCTTGCACTCTGGATTCTCCCATTATACCCAATTATATTGATATTATGGATTAAATTCAGTCCTTCAGAAATGCTAAAGAAGCTCTAGAAATCTAAGCTACTTCTCCAATCCCAGAAAATGTATTTAAAGAAGAGCTAAGCACAGACATTTAAAGTGGCCTATTGTGAAATTTTCACGGTACCAGGTTGAGACATTATTGGTTTGGTGGGCTTTCTGTTTTCTCAGTTCTAGTAGAAACCTCACCATTGTAAATTGAGAGTTTGGGGTACTTTAGATATTTGAGCACCGATTTTGAAACTGGCTGAAAAGTTTATAAGTTAGCAATAGAATTTTTTGGCTCAAGAGGTGAACATGTGTGTCTCAAAATATTGATATGAAAATCAACCTAAATTGTCAGATGATACTGTGCCTGTGAGGGAGCAGGGAGATTCTCAGGGAGCACTTAGGATGGATGATGTGTGTAATCATGAAATGTCTGGAAAGAGAATGCTAATGTCTAAAAATACCATGGATTTTAACATGGAACCACTGATTCAAGAAAAAATTACATTATTCAAAGTCTCTAAATAATGTGTCTTATCTAAAAACAAAATGAAAAGAAAACATGTTTCCCAAAATCAGGATACATGTAAAGAAATATGAGAAAATAACACATCCACCTTCATATTTAGAAAGAATGTCTTCAACAGAAATTAATATTATAAATAACAGATAATTTTATGAAAAGGATAAAGCAATCATCATAGCATTCTATGTACATAGAAAATATCCTAAATGAGAATGAAGTCAAAAAGCCTTTACATGTATGTTCACATTTATCGATATATATACTTCATATAAGGTACACACACACACACACACACATACACACACTAGATGTGTGCAGAAATAAAGAAAAGCCAATATATCAAGTCTAGAAGAAGCTATGAGACACAAAGAGTGATAAAAACTGTCCTTAGTGTTAGAATTCTTCATTATTCTTTTTATCCTAAATTGCTTGAAATCACGTGTCTACTTTAACAAAAAGTATAACAATAAATTGTAGGATTCAGCATATTACTAATGCGTCAGTGTGTAGTATATATAAAAAAGATACAACCAGCAGATTTATATAGAATTATGCTGTAGAAGACTTCTAAATTTCATACAAAGTATATTTATTCTGAAAAATTGATTCTAGAATTTTAGAGCAATCACTTAAAACTCCAAAGGCCATAAAAGCTCCAGATTCAGCCAACCTATTATTGCTCAATTTGAATGTTTTGCATTTCCATTTGAGAACTTTCTCTTATGATATCCTTAAACTTAGAGATTCTTCTTTCAGCAGTATCTACACTTGTTATAAACCTATGAAATCAAACACGTTTCTGCAAATGGGAATTCTTTTCTCTATCTGAGATTTTAAAATATTCTTTTTCTTCATTTTTATTCTACTTACAGTGTCAATGGGTTAGGTTTTTTGTTGTTGCTTTCATTTTAATTTTCCATTCCATGGGCTTTACCTATTATATAATTAGAACACATTCCAGATATCTTAAATTCCTTATATGTAGACATGCCTGGCACAGCTGCTTTCTGCTTGCTTTGCCTCCTCACCTTGTTGTTCCTAATGCAATGGAAGCATCAATTGTCAATAAAAATCTGATTGGCATGAAGTGAGGCAGGATTCGAAGGTGGGACATGCAGCAGAGAGAGAGAGAATTCTGAGAAATAGTCAGGTGTGAAGGCGAGAGATTCAGCCTGAAAGCTGGTGGACACAGACATATGAACATGAGGAGAGGTAGCTAACCAAGTGGCAAGACTTAGGCTATTTTAAAAGGGATAATTAACATATGATCTAGTAAGAGATCAAGCCAATAAATAACAAGCTATTCGCCTAGGCATTTATTCGTATACAAGAAATCTAAGAGTTACTATTCCAGGGAACTAGGAGATCAGGTGAAAAGCCCACAGTTACACTCTGTAGTTTTATGTGTAGCATCTCTTAAGATATGTTCTTCACAGCAAGAAAAGTCATACGATCATACATATTAAAATTAGTGCTATAGCAAACCATTTATTAATGAGGCAATAAGGGTGTTTGTCATAAATATGTTCTGTCATCCCAAGTCTAAGTTTTGGCCCTTTAATATGCTTAAGTCCAGTAGTGTGAACCTCCCATAAGTTCTAGAGAGTATTGCAACCTCAAATAGATATAAGATAAGAGAAGCTATTTTCTATAATGGCATGATGAAGACTAAAACAATGCTTACTGTAAAATTATATTAGACAGACTTAAAGGTGTTTGATTACAATGTTTGGGTGACTTAATTTAACATTAAAAACAACACCTGCATTAAAAAATACTCCTCATAATATACATTGCCTCATTCTTTTCAATTAAAAATAATCAGTTTAAAATATACATAGATAAAACTACTTTAAAAATTAAAAGGAAAAAAATGTTTCCGGAAAATGTAGATCATTTATATTTGCTGCAGATTAACTTAAACCCCTTTGTCATTTAAGGTTATCCTTCAGAGAACTGAGTCCATTTGCAGAAGAGGCGATAAATTAATATTGGTTATTTATGAAGGCATTAGGGGAAGGGGAAAGGACATGGGAATCCTAGGAATCAAATTGGTTTAAACAAAAGAAAACAAGAAAAGGAAATTGGGATGACAGATAGTGAAAACACTGCAAAATTTGTGGGAGTCTTACTCTGTGTGTTGATTCTCTAATATACTTTGTATTTTTCTTAATTTTTAAGTGCTGAATATGTAGATCTGGTGATGAACTATACATCACCAACCTTGTTGTGACAAATATTCATGAGGAGTTTGTGACTTCAAAACCAGAAAGGCTAGTCCGGTGAGCTGCTGTTTCATTTCAGTGGCATTATGTGTGATTCCAGCAGACTTTGGCAGAATACAGATTTTAGAAGATCACAAAGAAGCTACCCCTACAGCTGTGTTTCCCTATCTGACATCATAATTATGACATAGATGTTAAATTTTATAGATTAATTAAACTATAAGAGAGTTAGTTTGAGAATTATTTCAGTTCACGGTCTTAGGAAATTTGCTGTTTCTAGCACTGTGTTTGCTGATAATAGAAACCATTCCATCTAACTTCAAAAAGAAAATCCTGTTTAGATTTAGCATATTTAATTTTCTAAAGTGATTTATTTTATTTATTTTTAATTATATATATAAAATTATATGTAATTATATATAAAATTAAATATATACTATATGTAATATAGTATAAACATAATATATTATATTAAATATATAATAAATATATTATAATAAATATGAACAAATATATAATATAATCAATTATATATATATATGTGTGTGTGTGTGTGTGTGTGTGTATGTATATATATGTATATATATGGGGGTATGCATGTTGATACAGATACCTGTGTAGGCCGCCAACAGAGAGTGTGAGATTCCTCGGAGCAGTTAGAGGAACTTGTGAGGCACCCAATGTAAGAGCCTAGAGCCACATTAAAATCCCCCGAAAAAGCAGCAAGCACTTTTAACCACTGAGCCCCTATCTTGTTTCACTAAATGCGATTGATTACTTAGTAGAGCAAACAACTGGTAAATGATTCTGTGTAAAACAAGATATCAATCACCTCAGCTTGTGAAAATGATCAGTTAATTCATAAATTACTCCTTTTTTGTATTGCTCATCACAAAACAGAATATTGTGCTTGTCTTTAACAACTCACTTCTTTTTTTCCATTAATTAATTTCTTTCTTTACATCCCAGTTGCTCTCCCTGCTTTATGCTTCCCCCATCACACAAACTCTGTCAAATTTCCCATCCGCCCCATGGGCATCACCCTACTCTGGCACATCAAGTCATTGCATAACTAGGCTTATCTTCTCCCACTGAAGCCAGAAAAGACTGCTCAGTTAGAGTAACATATACTGCAGTCAGATAACACATTCAAGGACAACCCTTGGTCTAGGTGCTGGAGGACCTGTATGAAGACCAAGCTACACATTTGCTACTTATGTATGTGGGGCCTAGGCCCAGCCCTTGAATGTTCTTTGGTTGGTGGTTCAGTCTCTAAGAGAACCCAAAGGTCCAGGTTAATTGACTCTGTTGGTCTTCTTGTGGAGTCTCTGTTTCATGTCGCTGAATACTACCCGTTAACTTCCTCAAGACTCCTGGAGCTCCATCTAATATTTGACTCTGGGGCTCTACATCTGTTTCCATTGGCTGTTGAATGGAGCTCCCAGAGAACAAAACAACTCACTTCTAAGAAAGGGTTTGCAGAATAACAGATTTCTCAAGTACATCCTGCTATATCTCAGTAAAAGAAGCAGAGGAGGGAGCTCACAGTGATGATCTAATATTGTATATATATGACATGCCTATGTTGGGGTTTCTATGCATATATGTCATGAATATAGTTTGATTCTAGTTTAATTTTAAAAAAAATGTCAATAAGATCCAATGTGGACTGTAGTTCCTTTCAAGGGAATGGCTTATTTAAACTTTTCCAACTTTCATGAGGATTGAATAAAGTTTGTCCTTGATGTGGAAGTGGAAAGTAAGCATTCAGTGGGGTGAATATCAGAGAAACGAGAGAAACATCACAATATTTCTACCAAGTCTGTGGTTTTTTTTTTTTAGTCATTTTAATGTTTTTCTCCCAAGAATCTCTGTATTTAGGGAAGAGTCAAGGAAGCACATAGTCATCATCTCATACACAGTGAAATGGACGTTCACAGTGTATTTGAATGTACCAAATACAAACCCATGATCTATGATGCCTTTGGATTTCTAGTTGTACTTAAATAATACGGATGGCTAGGTGTAGGACCTATAAATTAATCTACTAAGTACTGAAACTACAACATTGGATTTGACTTTGAAATGTAGAGCTACTTTCTTCCTGCTAAGACTAATATTCTGGGGAAGTAAATTAATGATTCCTGAGTTTGAGTACAATTCTGCAAGCAGACATTCTGAGTTGGTGATGTAATCTATATGCTTGACTAGTGGAAAGAGGGATTTTGACCATTTTAAATAAAATGACTCACCATAGCTACGCACTAGGCATGCTACAGATCTTGAAGTTAAAATTCCAATGTATAGGGATATAAATAGGTCCTATCTGGCTGACGAAATGTGAACTAACTCAATACTTAAGAGAAGGGCAGTCCTACCATCCTCCAGTTACTAGCATATGAGCATCTCATGATGAGTTGCATAACATTTGTAAAGAGATGAAATCCACATAATCCACAATCAGTTCTAACACCTTGCTATTTTGAATATTTGTAGCTATCATGACCTTAGATAAAGAATGGATAGTGGCAAGCTATTGACTGTATCTGTTTCACAGGCAGCTCTTTATCCTTACTATTTTCTCATATTTTGAATTTTAGGCAAATTATTAAAATAGCCTTTCTGTATAACTAATATAGACATGGATACTCCATGGTATTCACAGAACATGCCCTGTTCAATTGGGCAGGATTTTTCTGTACATTCTGCCAGAGGAAGAGCTTCCAGAAGCAATATCTTCCTACCTATCATTCATCTACCTTGCAATACTTGATGATACATATGCATTAATGAATTTATATTCTATACTAGAAAATTACTTCATTTAAAACAGTAAATAATGTTTGTCATGAATTTTCCTGAGATAGTATAAATGAGAGGTTTTCTATAGTCAATGAAAATTGGATATTTTTGCTACATGACACAGAAAGTACTGATGCCAACCCACCCGTACCACACAATGTGCACCTCATGATGAAGCTTAATGGATTTCTCCAGAAATCAGATTACTAAATAGCAACAAATTGTAACAAATACTAAATAGAGACATGAATACACAGCAATATTTACTATCCAGGGTCATAGAAACCAATCGAGTTCAAATAAAAGTGAACACATTCAGCATGAATTTTTAGGTTATTCAAGATAAATATTCATGTAAACAATAAGATTTTTGGAAAAGATGGTATTAATTATTCTCTGGAAACATATGTCTTACTCTTTGGCCAAATATAGGTATAGTCAACAAATCTGCCAATTAATATTTTTTCTGGCTTTGTAGTTTAGGGAGGAGATATTATTTTATTGAAAAAAAATGAAAAAAAAAGTATAATTCTGTTTGGTAGAATCACTCATTACTGCTGTTACAGAAGCTCTTGGCCTGTTGATTTGAGGTGCTTTTTCTTGCATTGTGACTAGAATCACAATGACTGACTCCACACAATGAGGCTAGGGAAAAGTTCTCTCTCTGGCTCCCTCTTTCTTGCCAATCAATATGCTGGCAGAAAATGTCACAGACTCCATTGAAAGTAATAGGTTTAGATCACCATTGTGCTTTCTATTCAATGAGTTGAGGCTGTTTGGGCTTTTTCTGTTAGAAAATTCACCTGTTTGAAAAGATTCATTTTATTCAATACAGTAGAAGGAAACAGCAGAACTGTGAGCCTGCTATACCCCAGTTCCTGCTATCCCCCTCCTTTTTTTTCTGCTGTGCATTTCTTACCTTTGAAGAGATATAAACCAAATTTAATTGAAATATATGGAGATTTCAGAAGCAGAGCCATTTGCAACAGGTGTAACACACAGATCAGCTGAGCTTTTCTCTTGGTGACCTTGCGACACTTTGAGCACTGTATCTTCTCTGGGAATTTTTGAAACGTTCATTTTATAGTATTCCCTCTCAGTCCACTCTCTACATGAAACCCCTGTCTGGAGTCTTTAACCTGGGATAAGCTGTAAGATCCATGAATGTTCTGGGTCATGAAATGATGCTGAACCTAAATTCAGATGATTACACAAATACTGGAGTGCTCATTTAGTACTTCCAGACAAGTTGTTAGGTTAGAAAGTTATGTGAGGCTATTTCTGTGGAAACAAGAAGAAAGGTCTATTCATCTCAAACAAGGAACCAATAACAGATCAAAACAAACAGGGATATCACTGAAGCCCAGCTTGTTGAACCAATGGGTTAGCTGGTGTTAATAGGAATATGAATCACTGATTACTAATAGAGGTAGAAATGACTCAAAGACAGCTGCATCATCCAAGACCATCCCAGCTTGGGTGACACATCACAAGAGAGACCTGAAGCTCATTTTAGGGCTGCAAGCAACTCACCAGGTTGGATAGTGTTCTTTCCAGGTACCTAAGCTGGTTAAGCACCTTCCAGGAGACTTGCTATTCTCTGTTTCATTCATGAACCTCAATTTGTCTAAGAATGTGTCTCAGAAGTCATTATTGTTTATACATGCTTCAGAATTAAGAGGGCTGGTGAATCCTGTCAGGTACAGTGTCTTCCTGAACCTATTGGGTTGTTTATTGCCAGAGTTTAAGGTTCTTCCATGCAGAATGGAAGGTTATACCTTCCCTTAGAATATCCTGCTGCTTAACCTCTACTTTAACATCTTTTTAGCTAGTTTTCTCCAGATGGAAGGTTATAATACCAGAGGAACTGCACAATGCCATCGTACCCTTAGTATACACTATGTCCATTCTTACTCAACAGTTTTTGAAAAAAAAAAACAATCTACTCCATTTTTGTTTTTAATTTGTAAGGAAACATAAATATTTAATGTTTTATTTCAGTGTGGTTCATCTAAAGTTGTATTAGTCCAGAATGAACATACCTCATTATAAATCTGATTTTCCTCATTTATATATTTATGTTTATGTGTTGTGGTGGCAAATATCTAAATTCTGTCTGAGGTTTCTGAATCTCAGCTTGCTGGCTTACTAAAAGTATAGCCTGAAAGATTAGCATTTCTGCTCTGTCCTCTACCTAGTAAATAGAAACATATTTAGGAGAAAATGCCTACTGCAGTTTTAGTAAAGATTCAGCAACAAATTATTGTAAGTGAAGTATTTAATCAAGTTACCAAATACTTCACTATGTTAATAACTCTTTTGTATTGCTTTACTACTGTTGAATATTTAATGATAAGAATATAGAAATTACAACTTTTAGGTTTATTAGAGTTCTTTCATCTGCTATATATCAGTCAATTTGCAATTTGGACTGATAACGTTAAAGAACACTAAGAAAGCAATGAGAATATGAAGAAATATTCACAGACTCCCCAACCCCTATTGTCTCCTTAGATTGACAGTAATAGTGTATATTTGGAAAAAAATTCCAGCCATTAAAAATTGCCCAAAACTTGCTTATTAAAAACACTTTGACATTATCATCTTTTGAATGCTGTTTATTCTAGGCAATAAATCATTAAAAGTTCTCATACCAAAACTCTGGGCAGCCTTAGGTCTTCAAATAATTTAGTCAAGCAAAGATAATTCTCATGCTAATGGGGGCAAAAAATTGGATTCCCCAGTTTACAGAGAACACCACACTGAGCAAAATTGTCAGCATAACATTTAAATTACTTTTTTGATAAGCTTGGCTATTTACAAATCATCAGACAATTACATCTTCCAAAAACTATTTAGCATCAATTCACTCTGCCTTTCAACAGTGCATTTGACTAATTCAAAATAAATTGAAAAAAATTACCTTGCCAATTGCAAGAAACTGACCAAAAACAATCACTAGGGCTTTAAATTATATGTTCTTAAACAAAAGAATTTTCTTTGCTTTAGAATGTATGTTTCAGTTATTAAGCATTTAGAAGATACAGAAAGAAAATGAATATTAGATCTAAGACCAATCTCTTACTTCAGGGTTCCTATGAAGTCACTGCCATGAAATTTTAGATGTTTCATTTAGGAATATGGTGTAAGCTCTGTTTGCGACATACAGTATCCCTATAATTTTTGATGTTTAATCATGATACTTCAGTTAACAGAGGACTAGTAAGTAAAGTTGCCAGTTAGTTATGGTTAATGCAGAGAAACTCATCCCTAGAACAAGTGACTGTTGACCCTTAAAGGGTACATTTATATCAACCCCAGCAAGGCCCAGAGGACACCACTGAAGAAGATGGAGAAGAATTCAAGTTCTATAAGACTCAGTCTGCTAGCTATTGCACATCCTTTACAACTATTTCCTATCAGCAGCTCTATTTGCCTATAGGAGACCTGAACAAAATGAGGTCCGTCGATATTTTATCAAGATTACAGAGGAGCTTAGGAAATCCAAACCACAGCTCAAGAGATACTGGAAAGGAAAGTTTTTTGTTTTTTTTTTTCCCCCGTGGGAGTGGTATCATTTACTTTACTGGTGGAGGCAGTGGTAGTTGCAAATGTTCCAGCAAATAGCCCCCAACAATGTGCATATAATAACAATCCTAATTCAATGCAAGATGTTCTTTCAGGATGACAAGAAAGTGTAAGACGGAATAGCTGGGAAGAAGAGATTATTGGGAGGGTCAGGGAAACAAGAGAGGGTAATAGAGGGTGACAATGCTCATAATTCTTTGTGCATACAAATGCAGTTGTACAAAAATATGTCTATTCACATCAGGTTATCTAAATCTAGACCATGAGAGCAAAACAATTCTCTCACATATTGATGAAACCAACAAGGGAGATTTCTCTTTTAAGAGACTCAGAGAGATTTCTCAGTACTTAGAATGATGTCTTGTAGAAAGTGTTTGAACCTCAAAGAGGTAGTTGTTTATGATGGTATAGAGCTAACTTGGCAGCTCCTCAAACCATACCCAGGCTGGCAAGGTACACAACAGTGCTGGCTTCTGGAGTTCAAATGTGGTTCAGAGCATTTCAAGACTTTAGGCATTAGATATTCATTTAAGAGAGGATGTAAGATATTTTGTATTTTAATTTGGGGTACTGCTTTTATTTAAATATTTCTTGCCCCACCTCATGCAACCAGCATTTATTCAGAGAAAGCTTTATTTATTATACAAACTCATGAATTTATTAAGAAATAATAAAAGTATTAACTTAAAAGTACATTGACAATATTTGCAATTTGGTCCCCCAGGGAGCTGATGGTAAAAGGATCATGAGTTTGAAAATAGCTTGAACTACATAGAGAAATCCTGTACCACAAACAATAAATATGTAATTTTACCCCAAGTAGCATTCTTTATATTTTGTATAAAATTCTCATCTAGCCTGGGCTGGAGAGATGGATCAAAGAGCACTGATGGATCATCTGTAGGTCCTGAGTTCAATTCCCAGCAACCACATCGTGGTTCACAACCATCTGTAGTCAGATCCTAGGCCCCCTTCTGGTGTGTCTGAAGACAGCAACAGTGTACTCATATAAATAAAATAAATAAATCTTAAAATATTCATTTTCTTCTAGCACTTTTGTTTGCCTTTGCTCAAGGTGATTATATTTGTTAAGTCATAATGAGGCATGTAAATCAGCGCTCTGCCTTCCATTCGGGTTTGGCTGAGCAGGCAACTTCTTATAAGCACAAACAGACAGGAACAATGGCTGGTCTAAGTTACCTTTATAATAAATTGCTCTTGATCAAATTGACAAGAAAGCCAAAAGTCCTGTTCTGTGAAAAGTCTTGGTGGATACAATGTTATCAAGGATGCATGTAACCAGGGTAAAGAGATGAATTTCAATAGAAGCTAGGAGCAGAGAGGCATACAAAGACTGCAACCAGAATCAACATTTCTGGGCACTGTTCTTCCAAGGCAAAGAAGAAGATTCAAGAGGTTGTTGTTCTTTGGCTGAGTGATACAGGGCTCTGATAAATCAATCTTGTAGGAACTTTGGGAAAGGATAGGAAATTGACATTGCATGACTTATCAGCATTATAGGACAGTGATTAACTAAAGAAGTATTAACAGTCCAGTGGCTAAAAAACCTCCACTGAGGACAGTTTGGGGCAAAAGTAATTAATTTGATTTACAACAGCTGCTGGTCCTAGAATACACTGGAGCTGGCTGTCTCTCTGTAATTGTGGAAAAAGAGTATGTGTGCTAAAGGGAGCAGAGGGCACAGAGCCAGTGTTAACCCTTTCTTATTTGTATGGCCGTCTTTCTTATCTGAAAAGCTGTTGGATACATTATTTGGTCTTAGGTTTAATTTCATCGAAAAATCATAATGGCCCCTTAGCTGAGTGCTTATAACTGATCATTAATTTAGCTTCAGGGCATGAATACGAAAAGGAAAAGGGATACCAATTAAATTTCAATTGGCTATTTTTTAAGGCTGCAAATGGCAGAATCTCCATTTCAGTTTAATTAACTGAGTGAGTTAGGGAAAAAAAAAAAAACCTTGTGCTTTCATATTTTTTACTTATCCACACAATACAAACTTTTTCAAAGAAATTTCTTTTTTAGGCTAACAGGAAATGAGCATAGAGAACAATAAGAAAACAGATAGTACTGACTACAGAGGACTATTATGGCTGCTCTTATTATAAACTTTTATTGTATTTTTCTCAAACCGAAACAATAGTCAGGGTGATGAAAAGGCATATGGTATTTCCTTTCTTATTCATTCTACAGCCACATGGATTAGCAGAGGTTCCAACCGGCCTATACAACTTGAAAATTTATCAAACAATCCCAAAAAGAAACTGAGAAATGACATTTTATCCAGTGCGTAGAAGAGGCTATTTCTCATAGAGGAAAGACTACACCTTTCCCAATAGGATAGTGAAGGGCCAGAGTCAGGAAGACAACCAAGTCTGAGAACTATTTCCTTTTAAGTTGGAGAAGTCATTCTTTCTTTTTAACATCCATTGCTCTACTAGACCAAAGGCAGCATCAACTTTAGATGGAGAATCCTCAATGGTGTCTTATTAGATCTGACACAGTACTGTAACTTGGCCATAGACCTGTTCCTAAAGGAACTGTCAAATCTAGAAACTGTTACTAGAAACATGGAACTTTAATGGCATTTAAAATCAAGCACCTACTAAGTATTAGTTGAAATGAGAGGTTGCAGCACAGTGTGAGTAGATAAACGGTTAGCAGGCAGGCTGTCGTTTTAATGAGTGGGAAAAGGAAGTGCTTTGAATTAGAGAAGGGAATCCCAGTCATTGTTCCATTCATACCCGTCAGTCAAAAAGACTGTTCTTTAGGCTTTTCTGCTTCCTAGCATTGATCTGTATGCTCTACAGAAAACCTATGAACTCCTTAAAAATAATATCTCATAGAGTTCTTCACAAACAGTAAGGAAAGTGTATGTGTGTGTGTGTGTGTGTGTGTGTGTGTGTGTTTTCCCACTTAATATTTTTAAGATTTTGTAATTAATATAAATGTTCACCATCATCAGCATTCTCCTTGTACTGATACAGATGAGGTTGAACAAAAGTCTTTTTGAGGAATTCCAATGTCCTGAGACATTCACTCAATATCTAACTCATTTTTTGTAAAGAACTGGATGTAATTGTAATCAATAGGGTGCACCAACCCCACTGTCCCCTAACTCATGTTTTAGTTAGAAATGTCTCTTTCTCATTCAGATCAACATAGTTTTTGTGTGTGACTGCAGTGTGTTCAGAAGAGCCGAGAGGACATAGATGACCACTGTTTGTCTATAGTCTTTATGATCTGGTGGGAGCTTCAGTACCTTGGCAATGAAGTCCTGGGAAGATCCTCACCACCACAGTCTCTTGATTACAGACTATATCTGTTTGTCGTATCAAGGATGCAGATAATGAACCAGGAAAAAATCAAGCCCTTTACATGAGCTATTTGGTTGCCACCTAGAAACTACGCAATCACTTATAATTAGGTAAACAAATGTAGGGCAGTGAATAAAATTCTTTTATAAAATAAGAAAATAATTGATATGATATGTACTCTGAAGTCCTGGGAAACCTGCTTGCAGCAAAATTTGAAATGTACTATAGAGACGCCTTTCTACTTCAGAGGTGGGTATTAGATGGCAGAGGCCTTTTCCCTAAATGCTTCATTATTCACTCTGTAACGACTGCAAAATCATGGACTTCATTATGACCTGTTACTACACCACTGCTGTATTTTGTTCATAACCTTCCTGTTCATGCTTCTAGGTGCTCCATTCCTCACCCACAGACTACTCCTCAGTTTTCTTTTAATGGTTTGGTTTATTTTCATTTTTGTTTTTTATCTTTCAATATCACAAATTCATATTATGTACTCCTTGCTTTGGTAATATAGTCAAGAAAACCTTCCTGGTTTTGCTACTTATTTCTCATACCCCACCCCTTGAAAACCCAATATTGAATTCTTCTCCTCGTGAATTTCCCTTTAGAAATTCAGGCAGGCCTCTCTGCTTATGTGAGTCACCTCAGGTAGCCATTTTGCACTTCACGCTTCCCTCATTAATGTGCTGGGAATGTAGCTGATTGCCTCTGTGGCCCCTTAATTAAAGACAATTAAAAGTTGCTGAGTTTCCATGGGGATGACTGATTACCCAGCGGAGTTCACATTTGAGAAGATGAGCCCTCAATAGTCCTCTTGCATGAGAAGCAAGGACTCAGCCCTCAGGCCCCTTCATTTCATTCCCACAGTGCTTGCAAGTTAGCTGAGCTTTTATTAAAGTTGAGACCCAGATCCCTCACTTAATGGAGTCATATTACAAAATAAATTCTCAATATCTCTATTTTTTTCCTTCTTTTAAAATATCTTCTTGAATTTTTTTTTATCTCCAAATGGTCTAGATGGAAGGGTGCTTATAAAGCGTAATTAGTTAAGCAAGTTTGCATGCTTCATGCCTTGGATGTGGGGGTCTGAGTCTTCTAACTTGTTGCATGCTGTCTTGCTCCTAGACACTCTGCATTAGCTAGGACGTCAAATACTGCAAAGACCCTAACTCTTCTGCAGCCCATAGTTGACAAATATGGGCATGAGGCATTTCTGAATTGCTTTCTGTTGATGACTTAGTTAATTTTTCTCATATCTCTGGGAGCATTAATAATTAGCCACAGTACAGAGAGGCTCAGTACGCTGAAAAGTTAATATTTAGTCTGATTCTTGAGAAAGCCAACAAGCACCTTGATTTTTCCATCTTTCTTTATATTAACACATCTTCCTTTATATTATATTCCTCTTTGTTTTCCTTTAGAGAAAGCCCTAATGTTCTAAACCCCTCCCCCCAATTTCCTCCAAGACTTTCATGGAAGACAGCATTTTACAAAAATCTACTGTGGTTGTGCTTTCAAGTTTTCTCAATGCCCAAGTCAAAATCTCTAAAATGAATAATTTTGTGAAGGAGGGTTTCTTAGTGGTGCAGGGGAGGGTGGAGGAGACTGGCTTCAAATTACAATCTGCCTCTCAAAGGATGGAACTAAAGGCACTTGGGGAATAAAGACACAGATGATCTAAGGTAAGAGAAGGACTGTGGATTGAACTGAAGAACTGCAGTGGTTGAATATCTGTGCCTAAATCAAATTCAGTCTCTTCCTTTGCACCGTGTTCAGAAATTGACTGTTTTACCATGACTTGGACCTCTGGTATAAAGATAATACTCCTTAAATATATACCTAGGCTTTAGTAAAAAGGTAAGTGACTGCAACCAGTTTGAGATGAGTATGTTGTAATTTAAATGTGAACTGCTCCAATCCTCAAAAGAGTCATATTTGGATGACTTGGTTTTTAGCAGATGACAGATAAATAACACATTGCTGAGATCATAGTTGAAAGGTACCTACATGGATGAAGTGGGTACTAGGGTTGTAACTTGACCTGTACAACGTGTTCCTGGGTATTTCTTTCATTGGCTGATTCTCAGCTTCCATTAAATGAGCATCTGTACCCTAACACATTTCTCATCATGATGTCCAGACTCTTTATAGCCTGAAGCAATGGAGCTACCTGACCATGAACTGGACCTTCTGACACGATGAGACTGAACAAATATTTCCTTGTTTAAATCGACTGTCTCAGATCTAATATCCCAGCAATAGCTCCAAATCCCTTTGCCAAGTAAAGCATATGTCACCAGTATTCTCTACGGAAAAGCCAAGAATGCTGCTTTACCCCATTGTTAAGTCAAGAAGCTGAAACTAACATTTAAATCCAATAACAAGACAGATTAAGCTGGACAGTTTATCTAGACATTCTCTCACTTTAACAAAAGAAAAAAGAAAGCTGTTCTTTGTTTTGAAGACTTTATCTGGAGATGGGAATAAGTCTTTAACTAGTGAGAAAATCCACGTTGATTTCATTATGGACATTCAGTTGCAAGTATCATCCCTTGAGTTGACAATGCATGTACATAGTGTCTTAATTGCTGCAGGGAATCATTTGCTCCTCTCTGTTCTGTGGTCCTCTAGGCTGCTGAAGTTTCAGCAAAGTGGAGCTAGCTCTGTCCATGGAGTAGCTGTTTCATCCCTTGCTTTTGCTCCCATTCACTCATGAAGTATGGAACCTGCTGCTGGGGTCTTATCATATCTAGGAAAGTCCCAATATGTTTTCACATTCATTCAGATGCTGAAAACGGGTTCAAGTATCCTCAAGTTACAAAACAATGATCCCATGTGCTTGTCCTACACTGTGCACATCCGACATCTTTTTCAATTCCAACGGGTATCCAAGATGTTGTTTCTTGCTCTTTTTAGTGGATACTTGTTCAGGGATTCTGAGTTGTATCTGGTCATAACCGTGGCTGTCTAGAAAAATAATTGGTCATGGTATCTCCCATGTACCATTTATTTATTTATTTTTGACACTTACAAGAGGGTTAGTCAACATTTTCTAGAGACTTCTGGAGACGGAATTAGAACACAAGACAACCATATACATAAGGAAGATCTCATTAATCTGAGGGGAAATATTTCATTTGGTAAAATGAACCAATAAGTCAAACCTTACAATAAGCACTAAAATTTGAATCATTCTCTCTCTCTCTCTCTCCCTCTCTCTCCCTCTCTCTCTCTCTCTCTCTCACTTTCTCTCTCTCTTCTCTCTCTCCTCTCTCCTCTCCTCTTTCCTTTTTGATCAGATTTTTTTAACTGTGCCGTTCTTACTTCTGACATGTCTGGGTTTAAGGGATATGAACAATGATTTACAACTGTTTTTAATTCAAGGGGAAGGTTGCAAGATGTGTTCACTGTAGTCCTGTTCTTTTATCAACCATGCGAGTTAGTCACATCAGACATCAGGTTAGGAGACTCAAAAGAAACCTGTTTGTTATTATGGCAAGGTTCTCCAGCATATAACATTCTGGCAATCCATGATTGAGCAGCCACTTTAAATATAAAAAATCTTAATTTCTTTAAAAAGCAGTATCATGAACTAATTTTAAAGGCCTGCATTACAGAGATTCTGTGCAAAATGCTTAATGTTTTACTGGGATAATAGAGGCATAATAGTTGTGAAAGCATGACAATTTTGTCCCTGTAGGTGGCCAGGAACAGGTCCTTGTAGGTCTGCCAGTTCTTTGTTCACGTGTACCACAGACTTGTTTCAAGCAGTCCCTGGGTAAGAAGCCCCCATGCTGTGCTCTCTGCAGGAGGTGAACCTGACCTATGGAGACCACCCCTGAGAGTGTGTGTAGTTCACTTTGCAGGATCCACTCTGTCCTTGATCTTCTTGCTGTGAGTGACATCAAGGTGACCAATTAGTGGGCACTGAGATGGTGTTTTCTGTGATATTGTAAGGGCACAGAGGTCACAGGCGATTCAAGCCCAGTGGAATCCCAGGAGGCTGCATAAAGCCAGGCCTCTGAAGTCTGACTTCAACCCAGCATCCCGCAAATGAAGCTGTGGCTCCTTTCTGAACTTGAACAGGAACCCTCTCCCTGAGCAGGTGCAGGCAAGGCAGCGACTACAGCAATTCTGAATAGCATGGACTTTCACTGATTGCCAAAACCAGGCTGTACCCTGGGACAAGGTAAACTGGGTCATTCTCAAGGGGAGATAAAGGCAAAAGAGCTGGCTAGGAAAACACAGGGACAGGGACAGAAGTGTGGGGACGAAAATGTGCTGTCACTCTGTAAAGGTACATAAACATTTCTCTTCACTACTTTTTCCACTACTAAGTTTGTCCAGATGATCTTACATGAAGGCAACTGTCATGACACTTTTGTCTTCTGACAAATATGTGAGTAAAAGAGATTTTCTTTACCTGTTTGATGAAACAAAGGACTCCTAGAAGGTTAGTCTTTTTTCCTGCATCAGTATTTTCGGCTCCATTTAGTTGAGCACAGAACAGGACCAGGGCCATAAACCAGAAAAAAGAACATTCACCTCAAGAGCACTCTAATCTACTGGCTGCAACCATGGTCTTCAGTTTTCAGTTCAACAGGCTATCAGTTGTATTGCAAAGCCAGTAGAATATGACTATCTATTGCTACCTCCCCACAATTCCTATTGTCCAGTGTGAGTATACTAATGTGTGTGTGTGTGTGTGTGTGTGTGTGTTTTGAGAAAATTGGCAAAATGTTTTCAGTGTACTAGGGATTAGAGAGGGTAAGTAGATAATCTTAAATGTTCAGCAATATTTTATATCACATAGTATCGATAGCTTTGTTTATATATGAAGTGAATAGAAGAAATTTTTTTAGATTTTTTTATTTCAGGTAGAAACTTCTCAATATTTGATAAATATATTGATGTAGAGACCTGAACAGAAATATAGACTTTTTTTTACAGCCTCTACATAGTTTAAAGGTTTTTTAAAAAAAACCCTATTTTTAATGACCTATATTTCAATAACCATTCATTCCATGACCTCAAATGTGACATTATCCACTTCTGGTTTCATGTATTCATGTAAGTACTTAATAAGCTTCAGATGATGGAGTTTTTTGTTGACCATATTTTCAGCACATTGATGTTTAGCTTGAATTTCATTTGTCTCTTTGTTTATTTTCTTAATGATAAAGTACATAGAAAAGTATAATCGCTATGTAGTTATATGCCAGTTATTCTAGTCGCAATGTGGTCAAAATTGGTTGTATCATCTTCTGTTTCATCTTTGTGTGCATTATCAGTTAATCTGCACTCATATGGATAATCTTTGAGAAACAATATTCCAAACAAGCTTTGAATGTATGCCATCATATCACCACACTTATAGAAATACAGACACATCCA